>NW_006921724.1:2019106-2021203 GCF_000298275.1 Orycteropus afer afer
CACCAGCCACTCCTCGGAAGGAAGATGGGGCAATCTACTTCCGTAGTGATACTGCCTTGGAAACCCAAGGAGGGGTCACTATGAGTCAGGTCTGACCTGACGGCAAACAACAACAACAACAACAACAGTGCTGCTCTAGAACAAATACAACAGGAGGATGGCTTTAACAAACAAGGATTTATTCTCTTACTGTTTAGGAGGCTAGAAGTCTGAGTTCAAAGTGCCAAGCTCTAGGGACTGAGTGAAAGCCCTTGACTTTGGGCTTTAGCTCTGCCTCTTGCCCCTGGCCCATTGGACCTAGAGGTAATCTCTTCACTCAAGCAGCTTCTGGCTACTGAAGCTAACAGGCCCAAGGTCAACAAATAAAATGGCACAGTCCCAATATTATCAAGCAAGATGACAGACCACTAGTTCAAGTTCAGAGACAGTTCCAAGATTGGCAGTAAATATGGCTGGCTGCTAAATGAAGACTGTTACATGCTGGATCCAAGCATAGCAAAAAGCTGCAGACCATTCCCACAGCTCCTCCTTATATGCTGGGGGCAGACCACATCACTAAAGCAGCTACTTAGCTACCTGTAGCAGATTCCACCACAGAGCTGTTTGCCATTCTCATCATGGGGAATAACTATAACCAGCTGCCCAGCTACTCAGCACCAGAGCCAGCCAAATTGACACATAACCTTAACTATCACATGACCCCTCAATAATTCCCAGAGTTGAGCCACGTTACGGACCTATAACCCTTTGAATGAAGGGGAGGTTAAGTTCCCTTGAGGAAAGACCCCAGTGCGCTGCCCAAAATTTATGCTGTTAATCTCTCTCCCAGCCTTCCCCATAGAGACCTACAGCCTTTTATGAGAATGACAATTCATTGGGGAAAAGGAAATAATCAGACTTTTCAGTGATTAGTGGAATCAGGGAAGGTGTGCATCAGTGTTGTATCATTTACCATACTAATTCAATCTGTATGCTGAGCAAATAATACAATAAGTTGGGCTATATGAAGAAGAACATGGCATCAAAATTGGAGGAAGATCTAACAACAACCTTGATATGCAGATGACACAACCTTGTTTGCTGAAAGCAAAGAGGAGTTGAAACACTTATTGATGAAGATGAAAGACTACAGCTTTCAATATGGATTAAACCTCAACATAAAGAAAACAAGAATCCTCACAAATGGGCCAATAAGCAACATCATGATAAATAGAAAAAAAATTGAAGTTGTCAAGGATTTCATTTTACTTCAATCCACAATCAATGTAGCAGTTCAATAAATCAAATGATGAATTGTACTGGGCAGATATGCTGCAAGAAACCTCTTCAAAATGTTAATAAGCAAAGATGTCACTTTGAGAACTAAGGTGTGCCTGAGCCAGGCCATAGTATTTTCAATCACCACATCATATGCATGCCAAAGCTGGACAATGAATAAATAAGACTGAAGAAGAATTGATGAATTTGGATTATGGTATTGGTGAAGAATATTGAATATATCATGGACTGCCAGAAGAATGAACAAATCTGTCTTGGATGAAGTACAGCTGGAATGTTCCTTAAAATCAAGGATGGCAAGCCTTTGTTTCTCATAGTTTAGTCATATTGTCTGGGGGGACTAGTCCTGGGAAAATTATATCATATTTGGTAAAGTAGAGGGTCAACCAAAAAGAAGAAGTCCTGCAACGAGATGGATTGACACAGCAACTGAAACATAATAATGATTGTGAGGATGGTGCAGAATCAGGGAGTGTTTCATTCTGTTGTACATAGGGTAGTTATGAGTGGTACCCAACTTGACAGCACCTAACAACAACAGTTATTTATTTTGTCTTTTGCTGTTTATGCTTTTATTACTATATTAGATAATCCATTGCTGAAAGCTTAACCTGACAATGTTACATCTGCTTTTTCTTCTAAGAATTTAATGGTTTTATTTGCACATTTAGGTCCTTTATCCATTTTCTTTTCTTTTTTGTTGTTGTTGTTATGGTATGAGCCATGGATTCTGCTTCATTCTTCCACATATGGAAATCTGGGAGTGTAGTGCCTAAGGCACTTGACTGCTAACCAGAAGGCTGGTGGTTCAAACCCACC
>NW_006921724.1:2046292-2072549 GCF_000298275.1 Orycteropus afer afer
GATTATCTTCTGTATCTGTGTTAATTGGTTTCCCTTTTCTTTGTTGAAGAGGGTCTGTGCAATCCTTCTGCCTAGTCCGCCATCTTGCCCCGCCTCTCAGTTACGTAAATTATTTTTAAAATCAAACATGAAAGCCACAGGTTAATGTAACAGCCAATATCTTCATGAAAAGTTTGGTAAAGTAATAGAAACCTGTGCAGCATCTGCCTCCTGCATTGATCCTCTCAGCTTTATACAGAAAGTCAGCATCATGGCGTTTGGCTGAGGACAATTACAATATGTGGTGTTGATTCTCTGTGAGAGCTGAAAGCATTGCATTAAATTCTAATCTGATTAATGCTTTCTTTGTGGAGAACTAAAGCAACTCACTTCCTAATGATTTAATTGAACACAGGATTTGCACTTAGAAGTCCTAGTGGGAAGGATAGCTAATAGGAGCAGTTATTGTTGGTAGGTGCTATTGAGTTGGTTCCAACTTCATGGTGATCTCATGTGTTTCTGAAATGTCAGGTATCTCAGTGTGCCTTTGTGCTGCATTGCACTGAATGCACCTGTCCCCATTATTTCCTCATTTCCCAATTCTATGTCACCTCTGCTATTCCAGTCTTGAAATCTCTGGCACCTGCCTCTCCTTTCCCTCCTGTATCCCAGCAGAGTGACATCCCAGGTAGTCCACGTCTACAGCATCTCAGGAACTTGACCTTGCTTATTGACATCCCTAGCCCTGACTCCAAAATAGATTTTATTTTTCAGAGCAGTTGTAGTTTTACAGAGAAATTGTGCAGAAGTATGGAGAGTTCCTACCTGCCTCTTCTACTTGCACAATTTCTCTTATTATTAACACCTTGCTCTAGTGTGATATATTTGTTATAATTGATGAACTAATATTGATACATTATTAACTGAAGTTCATAGTTCACATTAGGGTTCACTGTGTTGTAAAGTCCTACAGATTTTGATAAATGCATGATGTTGCATGTCCACCATTACAGTCCCATGCAGAATAGTTTCACTGTCCCCAAAATGCCCTATGCTTCACCTCTGCATCCCTCTTCTCTCATGCTGAACCCTGCCAACCATTGATCTTTTCACCGTCTCTATAGTTTTGCCTTTTCTAGAATGTTATATATTTGGACTCATATAGTATGTAGACTTTCCAGATTGGCTTCTTACACTCAATAATATATATTTAAAGTTCCTCCATGTCTCTTCATAGCTTTGAAAGCCCATTTCCTTCTATCACCGAGTAATACTCCATTATATGGATGTACCAAATTTGTTTATCCATTTGCCTATTAAAGTATGAACCTAAAAAAGATATCTTGGTTGCATCCAGGTTTGGGCAATTGTGAATAAAGCTGCTACCCCCAAAATTTGTGGCTACCCAAAGTAGCCATTTTTACCTGTTTCTGGATGATTTCTCCAACCTTATTGGCCTCTCAACCTGCTCCACTCTCAGAGGAATCTTCTCAGAACAGTTTCCATCATGACAGTCCTTCTGTGAAGCCATTGTCAGCGGCCTCAGTGGGTAAGTGGAATCTGGAGTCAGAGAACATCCTAACTCTGGTTCATATCTATCCTTTCTGAGTCTCAGCTTCCCTAAGTGTGATGGGGTTGAGTGAGTCTGAGGGACCCCAGAAGTGGTGATACCTTTAGTCAAGCCCTCCTCTGTCAAGTCGGGATGCCAGAGTTCCTTGGATGGCTTTGTGCTGCTCCATTCATTCTGAAGCTGCAGTTCAACTCTCAGGGAACAATTGTACTTCTTTTCATTTCAGGTCCTTAGGGAGAGCTTCACTAAATGCTATCCACAGCATCATAATGTTGCCAGGTGTCTTCGCTACCTGGTGTTGCCATAACAAAATACCACTAAGTGGGGTGGCTTTAAAGAACTGAAATTTATTGTCTCACAGTTCTGGAGGCTAGAGGTCTACATTCAGGGTGCCGACAAGGCCATGCTTTCTCTGTTGGCTCTAGGGAAAGATCCTTCCTTGTCCCTTCCAGCTTCTCATAGCCCTGTACATTTTTCAACATCTCTGGCTTTTGAATGCATCTTCATGTGGTGTCTGTCTGACCCGTTGTGACTCTGTCTCCTGTTCTTCCCTTTTATAAGATGCCACTCAGAAGTATGACTTTGTTCATTAACTTAACAGATAACATTGTCAAAGAAAAAGCTCTGTTTCCAAACAAGATCACTTTCACAGATACAGTGGTTAACACTTTAATGTATCTTTTTTGGGGATAACTCAATCTATAATGCCGGGATTTGGGGGATTTTGGCAATCTGGGTTGAGGTTGGTGATGAGATGAGCAGCTCTGTGATTTCTCAAACCCAGATTAGCCCATGCTCAAGCTATGCAAAGCTAAAGGGTAATTCTCCCTCAGAAGAGAACTCCTTTAGCAATCAAGAGATGGTTTCTTTTTTCAATAAGATCCTAAATCCTTCTTTACCCAATCTTCTATTTGAGGGTCAGCGTTAGCTAGCATGAGAGCAAGTTTAGGGAAGAAATTATAACTTTCAATCATGGCCCAAATATTCATCTCGTGAATGGTGATAAGCAGCAAAGTGTTGCTAATGAAATAATTGAAAGTGGCTGCTTAGTGTTGCCCTCGGTCTTAATAATGCTGACATTCTTAATTTGGAGTGACAAATGAGATCGACAGGCATTTTGACAGTCATACCCACTAGAAACAATGTTCCCAATCTGGATGTTTCATTTTTTCATTTTTTTTTCCTGCTGTTTTACAAATAAATTATTTCCATTCAGGCATGCAAAACTCCCAGAAATCTCTGTCAACTACTGGGCACTGGGTACATGGAAATCTTAGGCAGTTTCAGACATTTAGATATTGGACCATAATGATCAGGACATCCAGGGTAGGTAATGCCCCTTGTAGATGTAAGGTCAGAACATGGAAGCCTACATGTTGGCTCCAGCCCTTGTAAGCTGTGTGATCTGGGGCAAGTTACTTAAACTTTCTGAGCCTCAGTTTCCTCATCTGTAAAATGGAGATAATTAAGCTCAACTCAGAGGATGTTACGGGGATCACATGAATTAACATATATGAAGCACTTAGCACAGCTCCTGGCATTTGGGATTTTTGTTACTTGCTATTGAGTTGGCTCCAACTCATGGTGACCTTAAGTCTAACAGAATGAAATATTATCCAGTCCTGTACCATCCTCATGATGGTTTGAGCCCATTGTTGTGGCTATTATGCCAATTGATTCATTAAGCGTTTCTCTCATTTTTGCTGACCCTCATGACCAAACACGATGTCTTTTCACACAACTGGTCTTTCCTGATGATGTGGAGATGTAGCGGTGGCTATTTTCGCTCTATGCACCAGGCAGCTCACAGGTATAACTTTCTGTGTCAACCAATGCTTATGTCCTGCCTGCCTTTGCTTCTGTCCAAATTGCTTTCTTTGAAGGATGGATAAAGATTGAAATATCTTTTAAATTTAAATATCAAACTTAGAGGAATTTGCTTGCTACAGGCAAGGTCTCCAAGAAACTAATGGTACTAAAGTCTGGGAAAGCTAGAAGGCCAGGGGGTAAGACTGACTTTCCTTTTTGCACATTCCATGAGGGAATGTTTAGCCAGCTGAGGAGGGGGAGGGTAAATGGGGGGAGTAGGAGGATGCACTGCCAAACTTTTCAGGGTCAGAGAAAGAAAAAAAAAAAAAAAGAAACCCAACAGAGCTGCTTTTGAATTTAGGCATGGGAAGCCTTTTCCTCAGGGCCTGGGTGAGGCCTGGTATTGCACTGGGTGAGCTGAGCCCTCATACCACCCCCAGGGAGTGTCTGGAGCCTGTGATGTTCCAGTGCAACCTAAGCAGGGTGAGTTAGTTTTGTGATTGAGTAGAACCTGTCCAGTGTCTGAGGCCACAATGTGTGGAGACCTTGACTCCCAGAGGAGCATGCCCTCTTTCCTCTTCAGGAAGTAGGAATTCCAGAAGGACCTGTCTCTTTCTGCCTCCTGAGGCCATCATATCTGTGGATAAGAAGAGGCAACTGTTTCCCCTCAAAGAACCCCTCCTAGGCCTGTGGTCTGGCTTCACACAGACAGCTGGCCCCAGAAGACAGCCCATAAGGCTGTAGCCAGAAGGGAAGGAAAAACAAACTTCAACTCTGTGTTCTTCTTTGTCTAAAATGCTCAGTGAATATTGTAGCAAAGGCATGCAGGAAATGTAAATATCACTCTACAGGCCACATTTCTGCTTTGTCATAACACACTTCCTTGCATACTGACCTTTCTTGTCATCTTATTTTCCCCTCTGAAGGAGTCAGCACCAACGTCTAGTGCTTTTTGTTTATTTGCTTAACAGTGGACACTGCCAAATGCTATAAAAGTGATTTACTTTTGGATTGTGCTCCAAGTTATGCAGGACATCTCCTTTGGTAGGTGACTCCAAGTCTCTGAATCCCTTGTCTGTCACCCCCACCCAACTCCTGGCCCTTCCCTCCTTCTTCTGGATTCACCCAGGAAACTCTGCCTGTGGTATTGTTTTCTTCTGTGGCCACATGGAATCCTCTCTTCACCAGCAGCATCTTCTGATTTGATGCAATAACCCAGATCCTCCTAACCCCCCACCCACACCCCCAATTCAACAACCTGGATTCTGCTCTCACACAGCTTCTCACCAACGGTATCAGTCCAGGTTCTCCAGAGAAACAGAATCTATATCTATATCTATGTCTATCTGTATCTTCTATTGGTTATGTTTCTGTTTATATATCTATATTTATTTAATTAATTTAAGGAATTGACTCACATCAATCAGAAACTCAGGCAAGAGTTGATGCTGCTATTCTGAGTCCAAATCTGTAGGGCAGGCAGCAGTTTGGAAACTCTGGCAGGATTTCTGTGTCACAGTCTTGAGGCAGAATTCTTCTCCCTCAGTAAACCTCAGTTTTTCCTCTTAAAGTCTTCAACTGATTGGCTGGGACTCACTGACATTATGGACGGTAATATGCTTTATATAAGAGCATTTGATTTAAATGTTAATCACACCTAAATACCTTCACAGCAACATCTAGACGCATGTTTGACAAAGTCACTGGGCACCCGTAACCTAGCCAAGTTGATTTGTAAAATTAACCATCTAATCGGGTGACCTTGGGCAAGTCACTTTGTCCCTCTGAACTTTTGTATTCTAGCCATTTAATGGGGGGTAATGAAATCTCCTCCCTCATAATGGTGGTTGTGAGATTGGGAAGAAGCAATGGTGCCCTTTCACTTGTTCAGTGTGAAACATGCAATCCAGTATCCATCTTACTGAAAACCACAAGTGGGAACTCTCACTGTGCCTGGTGCCTTCCTGCCTATCCAGGGTGCTACAGAGATGTCTTCTTCAATAGAATTACTCCTGTTCAGATGGAAGAATTATGAACCACGGATCTCCCAAGACAGAACAACACAGGACTCAAAGGGTGACCCCTGTCTTAGTGAGGGTTCTCTAGAGGAGCCAAACCAGTTAGATAAATACATCTAAACAAAAATCCTCACAACTGGGCCAATAAGCAACATCACGATAAAAAGAGAAAAGATGTCGTCTCTCATACTTTGGTCATTTTCAGAAGGGACCAGTCCCTGGAGAAGTATATCATGCTTGGTATAGTAGAGGAGCAGTGAAAAAGGGAAAGACCCTCAAAGAGATGGATTAACACAGTGGCTGTGACAATGAGTTTAAGCACAGCAGCAATTGTGAGGATGGTATAGGACTGGACCGTATTTTGTTCTGTTGTATATAGGGTCACTATGGGTTGAAACCTACTTGATGGCACCT
Source organism: Orycteropus afer afer (assembly GCF_000298275.1). Lineage (NCBI taxonomy): Eukaryota > Metazoa > Chordata > Mammalia > Tubulidentata > Orycteropodidae > Orycteropus > Orycteropus afer. Next base: position 2,052,083 of record NW_006921724.1, read on the forward strand.
CAGAACAATGTAATAACAACATACATATACATATACATATACATATGCATATACATATATATACGTATATATGTACGTATATATATATATGTGCATATATATATATATATGGGAGCTCTGGTAGCATAGTGCCTAAAGCACTTAACTGCTAACCAGAAAGCTGGCAGTTCAAACCCACCAGCCACTCCTCGGAAGGGGAAGATGGGGCAATCTACTTCAGTAGTGATACTGCCTTGGAAACCCGAGGAGGGGTTGCTATGAGTCAGAATCCAACTCAATGACACATAACAACAACAACAACGACAACATATATATATATATATATATATGTATATATTTCAAATAAACGTTTCATACAATTTTAGGCACTGGCAAGTCTCAAATGTATCGGCCAAGTGGCAGGCTGGAGACCTATGCTGGATTGCAGGAGTTGGTGAATCTACAGGTCAGGTAGCAGGCTGAAGATTTCTGCAGGCTTATATCCCAGGAAGGAACCACGATACAGAGACATTAAGAACAGTGCAGGGTTGAGAGAAAATGAACTTTGCCACATTCTTAAGGAAATTCCTTTTTCAACTGACTGGCTGATCACATCAGATCACATCATGAAAGGTAATTACATTACATTACATTATGTTGTGGAAGAACAACCAGTCCAGTATCTGCCAAATTGTTGAGAATCACAGCCCAGCCAAGATGACACATAACACTAATTATCACACCCCCTTTCCATGCACCCCTCCATTGCATCTGTGTCTTTTTTTCTGGATTTCCTTTTCTTTGCTGATTTGACACTTGAGGACTAGGGTGTTAATATTAGTGTCAAGACGGGGCAGCAAGATACTCATGCCACAGTGGCCTGGCACTTCTCTTCTCTGGGCCCCAAGATAAGACCTGAGTGTAGTGTTTGGGGACATTCCCACCAGCACTGACTGGTCTGCAGGGCTTTCCAATTGCTTTCTGCTCCCAAGGAAGCTCTGGAGTTCTTTCTTGCTTCCTCTGACATTGCCCTGACTCTTCTTGCAGCCTTATCATTTTTTTTAACTTCTTATTGTAATTTGGGTGAAAGTTTTTGTTTTTTGACATTGATTTTGTTTTGTGACATTGATTGCAATCCCCACAATGTAACAGCTCTCTTCTTGCTTCCTCTCTGTGGTTACATTTTCCCTGTGTCCTTTGCTATGCATTCCTGCCCTCTAAGCTTTCTCCCTAGGCAAATGCTGCCCTTCTTATATCCATGGTTGATGTTCTAAGGGGTGTACCTACCCGGTGTACTTGTTCACCTCATAGGCCTATCTAATGTTTGGCTGAAAGTTAAGCCATGGGAGTGAGTTCAGTTTCAAGCCAAATGGTGAGTAGGGCTATGTCTTGGGGATTTCACCAGTCTCTCAAAGCAGTAATCCTGGTCTTTCTCATGATTTAGAGCTTTGTTCCACACTTTTCACCCACTCAATCCAGGATCTCCAATTTTGATCCCTTTCTGAATGGCTGCAGCATCACTTTTTGAAATCTTCCTTTCTGCCAGCATCTCAAGTAGCCTATGATAAAATCACAACTGTGGTTGGCAAGCTGTGGTTACTGGGAAGGGAAAAAGACTTAAATTTAAAAACATATTAAATTTTTTAACAAGTGATTTTGAACTTGAAAAGATGATAGGGATAACTAGAATATATAAATGCAAGCAACTGGCAGTTGGTTGCAAAACTATTCAAGCTGGTTTTTTTTTTTTTTCCTATTTTCTGTCCCCTCTGTTATCAATTTCTACACTCATCTTGAACTTTCTGGTGATCTCATGCTGTGCTTCCTATGCACATAACAGACTTCTGGGTTCTTGGCAGCCGGGAGGGATCAGGAGTCTGGCAAGCAATCCCATCAACCTCCATTTCTTCTAGGTACTGGGGATGCTTTGTTTATATGCCTTTAGGGGTTTATATGGAAGGAGCCCTGGTGGTGTAGTGATTAAGCTCTAAGCTGTAAACAAAAGGATGGTGGTTCAAACACATCTTGCACTCTGTGGGAGAAAGATGTGGCAGTCTACTTCCACAGAGTTTTAGAGCCTGCCCCTATGGGGTAGTTCTACTCTGTCCTGTAAGGTTGTTATGAGTCAGTATCAATTTGATGACAATGAGTAGGGTCTTACACAACTTCAACGTGTGGAGGCAGCATTTGTCACTTATAGTAGGCTCATTGCTCTGTGCGCAGAGCACCATTGGCAGGTGAGTAAATGTCTGATTTGGCCTGGCTCTGATTTGACCAGGCCTGTGGTGGCGAAGGCACAGCCCCAGGGAGTGGCTCAACTTCAATTGCTGGCAACATGGTTGGGAAGGTGTTCCACCTAATTTGCTTCTCCTGGATCTCTGGCCCTGGCATCCTCCCTGTAGCATTTCAAGGAGTGGAGAAAACCCTGGAGACTGTTTGTTTTAGTTTCCAGTTGCCATCAATTACCTTGGTCAAGCTGTGTCGGAGGGGGTGTAAGTGGATCTCTGCCTGCTTTTCTCATCCCAGCCTTCTCACATCCAGAGCTGGTTCAGGCAAATTAGCTGGCAGTGCATTTCCTGTGAGTAAGGTTTGGTACTGAGGCTCATGGTTGTTTTTTTTTTTCTTTTTAAATTATGGTGGTAAAATATATACAACAAAATTTGCAATTTTAACCATTTCTGTTTATTTGTTATTGTGATTTGGGTGAAAATTTATAGAGCAATTTCATTTTCCATATGAGTGCTCATACACATTTTGTTTCATAACACTGATTGCAATTCCCATAATATAATAGCTTTCTTCCCACCTCCTCCCTGTGGCTACCTTTTCCCTGTGTCTTTCTTTCCTATGCATTCCTGCCCTCTGAGCTATCTTCCTGTGCAAATACTGCCCTTCTGGCCTCCCATGGTTGTTCTAAGGTGTGTACCTACCTGGTGTAAATATTCACCTTACATGCCTGTCTGTTGTTTGGGTGGAAGCTACCAGAGTGAGTTCAATTTCAGGCCCGAAGGGCGACAAGGTGCCATAACCTTGGGGGTTTCACCAGTCTCTATCAGACCAGTAAGCCTGGTCTTTTTTATGATTTTGAATTTTGTTCACATTTTTCTCCCACTCTATCTAAGATCTCCTACACTGATCCCTTTCTGAGTGGTTGACAGTGGTAGCCAGGCACCATCTAGTTCTTCTGGTCTCAGGGTCATGTAGGCTGAGGTTAGCATGTTCCTTGGACTAATTGTTTCCATGCATCTTGGGTTTTCTTTATTCTTCTCTGCTTCACACATCTTAGATAGCCACTTGCAAGCTTTTAAGATCCTAGTCACTACTTGCCAAAGTAGATATAGAATAATACTTTTGGGTAGTATGTTATGACAAATGAGCTTGATGTCCCCTGTGACCATGGTCTTAAACCCATGGGCCTGACAACTTGCTCCTTCAGAGTGGTTAGCTGTGGCTAAGAAGTTAACATAACTTTGCCACCTGTTAGCACCATTATATATATGAACATTCTTATGTCGCTGTTGTTATTTTAAGTGCCGTTGAGTTGGCTCTGACTCATAGTGACTCTACGTAGAACAGAACAAAACATTGACCAGTCCTGTGCCAGCCTCACAATCCTTGCTATACCTGAGCCCATCATTGCAGCCACTGTGTCAATCCATCTTCTAGAGGGCCTTCCCCTTATTTGTTGACCCTCCACTTTACCAAGCATGATATCCTTCTCCAGGGAATGGTTCTTTCTGACAACAAGACCAAAGTAGGTGAGACAAAGTCTGGCCATTCTTGTTTCCAAGGAGCATTCTGGCTGTACTTCTTCCAGGACTGATTTGTTAGTTCTTTTGGCAGTCCGTGATATTTTCAGTATTCTTTGCCAACATCACAACTCAAAAGCATCAACTCTTCTTTGGTCTTCCTTATTCACTGTCTAGCTTTCACATGCATATGAGGTGATTGAAAATACCATGGCTTGAGTTAGGCAAAGAAACATCTTTGCTCTTCATTACTTTAAAGAGGTCTTTTGCAGCAGATTTTCCCAGTGTAATATTGTTGTTGTTGTTATGTGCTGTCAAGTCGGACCCAACTCATAGTGACCCCTCCTTGGGTTTCTGAGGGGGTATCACTACGGAAGTAGATTGCCCCAACTTCTTTCTGAAGAGTGGCTGGTGGGTTTAAACTGCCAGCCTTCTGGTTAGCAGTCAAGTGCCTTAGGCACTATGCTAATACATCTTCTGATTTCTTGACTGTTGCTCCTGTTTCACTGATTGAGAACCAAGTAATATAAACATTCTGGACATTCATATAGCATATACAAATAATGGCTGTAGAAATATCGTTTGCCAAACTTATGTACAGTCATGAGTATATTCCCTTCTGTCTAGACATACCTGATCATTCAACCTGTCTATCTATCTATCCATCTATAGATTAATGTTTGTTATAACTGATAATGCAATATTGTGTATGTAAAGCTGGTTATCTTTGTTGTCTTCTTGTGGGCCTCTTTGTGTTTTCCTTTTCCTTAGTATTATTGTGTTGGTCACTCACTTTTGGTATATTGTCTTTCCCTTCACCCAAATCAATACTTGTTTCTTACCTATCTAGCAATTTTCCCTCCCCATTCCTCCCATCCCTGGTAACCAACAAAGAAAGCTTCCTTCTATGTATAAACCTTTCCTTGACTTCTTACAACAGTGAACTAATACAATATTTGTCCTTCTGTGACTCACTTATTTCACTCAGTATAATGTTCTCCACGTTCATCCATGTTGTGGGATATTTCATGGATTTTACATTATTCTTTAGTGCTGTACAGTATTCCACTGTGTGTATGTATGTACCATAGCTTGGTTATCCATTCCTCCACTGATGGGGACTCATGTTGTTTCCATCTCTTTGCTATTGTGAATAGTGCTGTGATTAACATGGGTGTTCATATATCTATTTGTGTCCTGGCTTTCACTTCTTTAGGATATATATACCCAGTAATGGGATTCTGGATCAAATTGTATCTCTATTTCCAACTTTTTAAGGAATCAGCATACCAGTGGTTGTATCATTTTACAGTTCCACCAGCAGTGTATGAGACTCCCAATCTCTCCATATTCTCATCCAAAAAAAAGAAAAGAAAAGAAAAGAAAAGAAAAAAACCAAACTCACTGCCGTCTAGTGGATTCAACTCATAGTGACCTCTCCTTGGGTTTCCAAGGTGGTATCTCTGAAGAAGTAGACTGCTCTGTCTTCCTTCCAAGGAGGTTTGAACCACCCACTAGCCTTCTGATTAACAGTCAAATGCCTTAGGCACTGTGCCACTGGACCTCCCACATCCTCATCAGCATTTATTTTCTGTCTTGTTGAACTTTGCTGTTACTGCTGGGGTAAGATGGTATCTCATTGTTGTTTTGATTTGCATCTCTCTAAAGGCCAATGATTGCGAACATTTTCATGTGTTCATTGGGTGCCTGAATTTCTTTTTTTTGGTGAAGGGTCTGTTCATGTCTTCTGCCCATTTTTCAACTGGGTTGTTTGTCTTTTTGATGTTGAGGTGTTGGAGTTTTCTATAAATTTTAGATGTAAGTTCCTTGTGAGATCATTGGCAATTTTTTTTTTTCCCAATCTGTAGATTCTTTTTTCACTCTTTTGATGCACATAAGAATTTAATTTTTGAAGGTCGCAGTCATCTAATTTCTTTTCTTCTGTTTGTGCATTTTGGGTTATGCTTAACAGTCTATTTATGCCATAAATTAGGACCCCTAATTTTACCCCCCTTTTTTTAATGAACTTTATAGCTTGAGGTTTTACATTTAAGTGTTTTATCCACCTGAAGTTAGTTTTTGTGTATGGTATGAGGTATGAATCTTGTTTCATTTTTCTGCAAATGGATACCCAGTTTTGCCAGCATCATTTGTTAAAGATATTATCTCTTCCCCATTTAATGGATTTTGTTCCTTTGTCAAAGATCAAGGTTACCATAGGTTGATGGATTATATTTCTGGGTTCTTAATTCTGTTCCACTGGTCTATGAGTCTGTTGTTGTACCAACCAGGGTGTTTTGACTACTGTGGCTATATAGTAAGCTTTGAGATCAGAGATTGTGAGACCTCCTACTTTGTTCCTCTTCTTCAATAGTGTTTTGCTTATCCAAGGTCTCTTTCCTTTCCATATACAATTATTGCTTGTTTTTTCCATGCCCTTAAAGAATGTTGATGGAATCTAGATCTGAATTGCATTGAATGTATAAATTACTTTGGGTAGTATTGACATTTTCACAGTATTTAGTCTTCTAATTCATGATCATGATATTTTTGTCCATTTATGTAGGTTGCTTATAGTTTCTTGAAGTAGTGTTTTGTAGTTTTCTTTGTATAGGTCTTTTGTGTCGCTGGTAAGATTTATTCCCAAGTATTTTATCTTTTTTGGTAACTATTGTAAATGGTATTGAAATTATTTTTAGAGATCTCTTTGCTGGTGTAGAGGAATCCAACTGAGTTTTGCATGTTAATTTTGTATTCTGCTACTACGCTAAATCTTTCAATTAGTTGCAGTAATTTTAATTATTTTAAGTGTACAGTTCAAACCAAAAAAACCAAACCCACTGTCATTGAGTAGATTCCAACTCACAGTTATTCTATAGAACAGAGTAGAACTGCCCCATAGAGTTTCTGAGGGTGTAAATCTTTATGGAAGTAGACTGCCTCATCCTTCTACCACGGTACGGTTGCTAGGTTGAACTGCTGACATTTTGGTTAGGAGCTGAATGCCTTAACCACTGCACCACCAGGGTTCCTTAAGCACACAATTAGATGTTATTAATTATATTCACAATGTTGTGCAACGATCATCATTTTTTCCCAAAACCTTTTTTATCATTCCAAACAGAAACTCTGTACCAGGAAAACAATAACTCTCATTCCTGCTCCTTTCAGCCCCCTTCATCTACGTTCTCTCAATGCATTTGCCTATACTAGATATTTCATCTATGAGGGGTCATATAATATTTATTCTTTTGCATCTGATTTATTTCATTCAGAATAATGTTTTCAAGGCTTAGCCATGCCATAGTTTGTATTCATTCTTTTTTATGGTTGAATAACATTCCATTGTATGGATATACCAGGAGCTCTGGTGGTGTAGTGCCTAAGGCATTTGACTGTTAACCAGAAGACTGGTGGTTCAAACCCACCAGCCACTCCTTGGAAGGAAGGTTGGGCAATCTACTTTCATAGTAATACTACCTCGGAACCCCAAGGAAGGGTCACTATGAGTTGGATCTGACCCTGCGGCAGTGCATTTGGTTTTGATTTTTTATGGATATACCACATTTTGTTTATCCATTCATCTGTTGATGGACTCTGAATTGTTTTACTTGTTGGCTATTGTGAATACTGCTGCAAGGAACATTTGTGCCAGTATCTGGTTGAGTCTCTGCTTTCAATTTTTTTGGATATTTACAAGGCTCATAGGGTTTTATAGGACAGCTATTTATGGCTTTGGTATTAGTGAAAAACTAAGGCATGGCACCAATAGAGATCTTGGCTCTTGGTGTTTTCATCTGGATGCCACAATAATGGTCAAATTAAAAACTTTTCAAGTGATAGTATTAATGTGGTGAGGTTCTATTTTTCTAGCTGTTACTTTCTTTGTGGGAGAACCTATGTTTGAACTGCGGAGAAGGAGGTAGAGGAGGGTCCTGGTGGTATTGCCCAAACAGGCAAAGAAGAGAAAGGTGACATGTAGAAACTGAGCCCAGGGAATTAAACCTTCATACCATGCCCTTTGAAAGCTCTGCATCAATTGGAAATGGAAAGTGCAGGGAGGTTAAATGGCAGATGGTATTTTTCAGAGATAACAGCAATGATGTCTTTCATCCCACAGGCTCCTTTGTAACATGACCTTGATAATCCCCCATCAAAAGTGGTGTCTCTGCTTCCTTGAATCTGGGGAAACTTCTTGAATCTGGGAACTCTGTGACTGTTTTGATCAATAGAATATGGTGACAGCAACTCAGTTTCTGGTGTTGCCATTAGCTGAGAAACTTCCGTGTCTTGCATCTTGGAGGCCAGTGATCTGGGTCCAATCTTTGCATAGCCTGTAACCAACCATATGACCTTGGAATATCATTTTAAGAAGTACAAGGACCTTGAGATTGCCATGCTGTGAAAAGCCAGGTCTCATGGAGACTTTGGGGACAGGGCATGAGCCTAGGAGCCCTGAGGCACCCAGTGATGCTATGTGGGTCAGAGATACACTATTCTATAACACTCTTCCCAAATTCATGGCCTACAAACCATATGCAAAATAAACAGTTTTTTAAGTTTCTAAGTTTGAGGTGGAGTCCCTGAGTGCTGTAAATGTCAAAATGCTTAGCTGCTAACCAAAAGATTGGAAGTTCAAGTTTACCAAGAGTTGCCTCAGAGAAAAGTCTGGTAATCTGTTTTCAAGAAATCAGTCACTGAAACCCTACTGAGAACAGTTCTACCCTGATACTCATGTGGTCACCATGAATTGGAATCAACTCAACAGCAACTGATACTGGTATGTTTGGGGTGGCTTGATATGCAACAATATATGACTAGAATTTTTAGTTAAGAGAAGACAGGTCACCAGCTGATTGGGGGATGAGATAGTAATAATAGCTGAATGGAAAGGTGCCCAATAAACTGGCAGATAAAGATTCAGCTACTCTTAAGGAAGAGGGAAAGCTAGGAATTGGAGGAGGAAATGGAGTATGTACCTAATTGTTTCTATGAATAAATGCCTCCTTTGCCATGAGACCAGAAGATGGTGACCATTTCTGAACATTTTGAACCTAATCAAAAGGATGAAAAATGTAGAATAGAATTCAGAATTTTCACAGAATCCAGACTTTCTGAAGCAATGGAAGCTGAATGAACCCCTGAAACTATTACCCTGAGATATTCTTTAAACTTTAAATCAAAACTCTCCCCTGAAGTCTTCTTTAAGCCAAACAATAAGTTGGCTTATTCAGTAAAGAATGTTTTGCCTTTTGAAGTAAAGAATTTCACATTCTTTTGAAGAATGTGAATTTCACATTCTTTTGGGATCAAACTGACAACAGCAACTTGAAAGTTCAGATAGGAAGCTTAGGGGTAAGTGAATTTATGTTCATAGGGGAGGAACAACTTGGAAAAGGAAGGTTAGAATGGTGTACAACTTGAATAATATACTGAATCTCACTGAATTGTACATGTAGAAATTGTTGAATTGGTATAGATTATACTATGTATTCTTTCAACACAACTAAAAAAAAACCCACACTCACTACCGTCGAGTTGGTCCCAACTCATAGAGACCCCTCCTTGGGTTTCTGAGGCAGTATCTCTACAGAAGTAAATTGCCCAGTCTTCCTTCTGAGGAGTGGCTGGTGGGTTTGAACCGCCAGCCTTCTGGTTAGCAGTCAAATGCTTTAGGCACTATGCCATCAACAGCAACTAAAGAAAAAAAAGAAGAAGAAGATTCAACTCTTCTTTCAGGTTAAAGTAAAGAGAGGCATCTGACAGAGACCAGCCAGTGTGTATGATCCCTGTGCAAGCCTTGTTGAGGCACCACCTCTCACTTCCTCTGGGTGCGTGAGAAGGGAGTGAGCACGAGTAATTCCAATATTAAACTCACTTAATCTACATGCCAGAGGTCTCAACCCTCATTTCATCATCCAGCAAATCCATGCTGGACATTCTCTTCCTTGGTGCCTAGCCATATGCTTGGCATGATGAGATGGGCCATGCCAAACACACTACCTCTGCCCTCAGGAACTTAATATGTGCCCCAAAAGGGGAAGGCAGATTTTCAAGGTCATGCAGAGTGGAATCACAGTCCAGACCAAAACTGACCCACCAAGAACTTTGCCATGCTAATCCAGAGTACTGGATACTTGGAGGTCCTTCTGGGAGTTCTTAACTTGGAGGTAATTTATGACCTTCAAGCTGTCATCAACTCTGTCATAATACCAGCTCTCCTGTATGCAGATGGACAGAGATGGGTGAGATTTCCTTGGGGGATCTTAGGCCCCTAAGTAATGCAAGATCTTTCCTTTTCAAGGAGTAAGGGAGACACATTTAGGGCTGTTATAAATTGAATTGTGTCCCCCAAAAAGATATCTTGAAACTTGTAACCCTTGGCAGTTGTAAGTGTGATTTTTTTTGGAAACTGGGATCTTTGAAGATGTTTTCATTTCAGTTAACATGAGATTATTCTGAACTAAGGTATTGTCTGAGTAGTGTATAAAAGAGAAGAGTCACAGAGAGATAGACAGAGGTAAGACAGCCATGTTACAGCTGCAAGCCAAGGAATGCCTGGGGCTAGAGAAGCTGATGGGAGCTCTGGTAGCATAATGTCTAAGGCACTTGACTGCTAACCAGAAGGCTGGTGGTACAAAACCACCAGCCACTCTTCCGAAGGAAGATGGGGCGGGCAATCTACTTCCGTAGTGATACTGCCTCCGAAACCCAAGGAGGGGTCACTATGAGTTGAGTCGACTCGATGGCACCTAACAACAACAACAGAGAAGCTGACAGAGACAAGAAAGGAACTTCCCTAGAGCCTTTAGGGAGAACATGATCCTGCTGACATTCTGTATTTGGATTTTTCAATCTCCAGAAGTGTGAGGCAATACATTTTTTTCCCCTTATAAGTTAGCCACTTTGTTGTACTTTATTATGGCAGCCCTAGGAAACTAATAGGAGCTCTGGTAGCATTGTGCCTAAGGCACTTGACTGCTAACCAGAAGGCTCATGGTTCAAACCCACCTACCACTCCTCGGAAGGAAGGTTGGGCAATCTACTTCCGTAGTGATACTGCCTCAGAAACCCAAGGAAGGGTCGCTACTAGTCGGGTCCGACTCGATGGGAACATAACAACAACAACAACAGGAGACTAATACAGGGACCAAAGCCCTGATCTTTTTCTCTCAATTTATGATTATCCTCAAGGAGCTCTGCTGGGGTAGTGGGTAAGAATTTTGGCTTCTAACAAGGGGGTCAGCTGTTCAAATTCACCAGCTGCTCCATGAGAGGAAGATGAGACAATCTACCTCTGTAAAGATTTACAGCCTTGGAAACCAAGTGGGGGGCCCCATGAGTAGGAATGGGCTCAGTGGCAGTGGGTTTGGCTTGGTTTTGGTTCAGTAGTTCAGAGTTCTCCCAACTCACTTAATTAGACCAACTTTTGTTTGTGGCAAGAAGGAGTGACTGAAGGTCCCCATAACTTGTTCCTTCTCCTTCCCGTAACCTGTAACTTGGAGTGAGAGAAGAAGCTCCAATTCTTCTCTTCTGGAGAAGATTCTTCTTATTGTGGGGTTGTGAGTTTGATCCTGGCCTAAAGAGGGCACTGTTAGTTTATATAATAAAACATTATGGCTCTTTACTAACAGAGAATTAAAAAGAAGTAGATAAAGTTAATGTAAAGCCAGTACTCAACTACTATTTAATCAATAGTTTCATCAATGCATTTATGAGGAGCTAATTTGACATTTCCTTCTGCACATGTACATTCATATGTACAGCCATTTCTCTAGAAGTAGATAGGATGAGGTATGATATATTTAATTATTTTATGATTAATGGAGATATGAGTATATTTGATTAAATGCTAGTGTAAATATGTTTTATTAAGCTGTATGTGGGTAGTTCAGTATGTCCCTCCATATTTATTCATGGCTCCAATGTTATTACAGCAAAGATCAGTGGTAAGGAGACTTGCTGCCCACCAGGGATGATAAAACCATGCTATTGTTTTAAGGGAGATGCCTAGGATCTCCTCTTACCTCATGTTACTCTGGGGTCATATACATTGCCCTTGGGCTTCCTTCACTTTCTGGTTTCATGGGCTTGCCAAAGATTAATTCCAAATGAACAACTGTACCTTGACTAGCTTGTGGGTTGCAGAATCGTGTAAAATTTTGATTGTTCCCTGATAAGGTTGCTCTTCCCCTGGTCTTTCTCATCTCAGGAAATGGAAATGCCATTCCCAACACCTGGGAGTATCCTTGATGTTACTTATTCCTTCTCAACCCCTATCCCATCCTCCAGTCACTCTCATTGACTCTACTATCTACCAAAAACAAACAAACAAAAACAAACAAATAAAAAAACCCACCAAACTCACTGCTGTCAAGTTGATTTTGACTCATAGTCACCCCTCCTTGGGTTTCCAAGGTGGTATCACTATGGAAGCAGATTGCCCGCCCAGTCTTCCTTCTGAGGAGTCGTTGGTGGCTTTGAAATGCCAGCCTTCTGGTTAGTGTCCACCACTGTCTCCAGCATCCAAGCCATGCTCATCTCTTTTCTGAATGAATACATTTCCTCCTAACTGGTTTTTCTATTCTCCCTTCTACTTTCCCCATGGCAGCCCAAATGAGAGTATTTCTTCTTTTGCAAAAAAATATTCCAATAGGATCCATTTTCTTACTCAGAGTAAAAGCCCATGTTCTTGCAGTGGGCCTTGCATACCTGACCACCATCCCTCCAACTATACTTCTCATCCTTCACTACCTTGGCTCCAGTTGCATTTCCTTCTGCTGGTTCGTTATAAATAAACTGAACTCACCCCCAACTCAGGGCCCTTGTACAGTCTGTTTCCTTTTCTCTGGAATTTTCCCCTCCCATATCCACATAGCTTGTTCCCTCATCCTTCCTTCAGGTCTCTATCAAAAGCTTTTCCTGTCAGAGAGGTCTTCTACGATGACTGTGGTATCAGTTTCCTGTACCTGTTTAACAACTTACCACAAACTGGTTGACTCAACAGCAGAAATTTACTTTCTCACAATTCAGGAGGCCAATTCCAAAATTAGGGTCACACTTTCTCTGGAGGCTCCAGGGAAATTTCTTTCTTTGCCTCTCCCAGGTTCTAGTGGCTGTCAGAATTCCTTCACTTCTAACTATATCACTCTAATTTCTGCCTCTGTCTTCTCCTTTGTGTCTCCTCTGTTTGTGTATGTTTTAAACCTCTCTCTGCCTCTCTATTACAAGGATATACAATACTCCACTTAGGGGTACATCTGGGTAATCTGAGATAAGTTTCTCCTCTCAAGAATCTTAATTTTATCACATATTTTGCTATATAAGTTAACATTTACCCTTTTACTATATAAGGTAATAGATTCTGAGAATTAGAAAGTGAATAGAACTTTGGAGGCCATTTTTCTACCACCACAACCACTCTATGTAAAAATGTCACCCGTAACTCTTGCTCTGTTTTATTTTCTTTCTTAACATCCGTAAATAAGGAAATTATAGGGGAATTCAGAACGCTCCTGAGCTCTCCAGCAGATAGTCGTGGACTTGTTATGAATTGAATTGTGTCCTTTAAAAGTTAGGTTGAAGTCCTAGTTCCAGCCTGTTGTTGTTGAGTCAGCCCTAACTCAGAGTGACACTATGTAAAAAAGAATAAAACACTGTCCGGTCTTGCATTTTCACTGCTATTCATAAGGTTTTCACTGGCCAATTTTTTCAGAAGTGGATAGCCTCATCCTTCTTCTCAGTCTGTCTTAGTCTGGAAGCTCTGCTGAAAGCTGTCCACCATGGGTGAACCTGCTGGTATTTGAAATACAAGTGGCATACCCTCCAGCCTCACTGCAACATTCAAGCCAACACAGTACTTAGGTTCTAAAGAACTGGTTAATGTAACTGTGATAGTTAGAGCTGTGTGTGAAGTTGGCTGGACCACAATTCTGTGTGGTTTAAGCAGTTGTAATGTGGTTATCCCATGATGGAATCAGATGAATATGTTTTGAGCAGCCAATCTGTTGAAAGGAAGTTTCCCTAGGGGTGTGGCCTGCTTCTAGTATATTTATGGACATCCTGGGAAAAGAGACATTTTTCTGTGGATTGGGATTCTGTTGTGCTGCCTACAACTGTCTGTGAGTGAACAATCTACAATTCAGCCTGGAAATCTTGGATTTGTCATTCGTTGGAGTCAACAGCCAGTATACTGCCTGCCAACCCTGAGCTCCTCAGTCCCTGCAGCTGCAAGAGTTGGGAAAAGCGTCCAGCTTGACATTTGATCCAAGAACTCTGGACTTGCCAACTTCTATAAGTGTGTGAGCCATTTTCCTAAGATAAATTTCTCTTTTTTTCTCTCTATAAGCTTTACTGTTTTTGTTTGTCTAGAGAACCCAGTCTAACACAGTAACCTTATTTGGATATAGGGTCTCTTTGAAGATCTGATCAGTTAAGTTAAGATGAGGTCATATTAAAGTTGGGCAAGTCCAAATCCTTTCTTAGTGGTGTCTATCAAAAGGAGAGAACAGGCACAGAGACAGTATCACACAGGGGGAAGAAGATATGAAGATACATCTGCAAACCAAGAATAACAAGAGATACCTGGGGCTACCAGAAGTTGGAAGAGACAAGGAAGGATCATCTGCTACAGTAGACAGAGAAAGCACGGCTCTGCCAACACCCTGGTTTTGGATTTCTAGCCCCTACAACTGTCAGACAATAAAGTCCCATCCTTTAAAGCCACTCTGTTGTGGTATTTTATTATGGCAGCCCTAGGAAATTAAGACACCTGTGCTTTATGAATCTTATATATTCAAACACCCATAGACAAAAAATTGATGGCCTTTGTGCCAGTCAGAGAAAAGAAGCCACTCTATAGATGCCAGGATGAAGGGTGTAATGAGGGAATTAAGGCTTATATATCTCCTGGGAGAGCTGGGGAAGTGAAGGATAGGAAAGTGCTGCTGTAGATCTGACCCCAAAGCATTGAAACAGCTAGTTTTCAGGAGCTCACTAGGAAACTTCTGTGACTTTCAAGAATGTTTGGGAAGTTCACACCAACTCTCTCCAACTGCAGCAGCCCAGCAGGCTATTCCCAAGATCTTGCCAGGAAGTCACTGTGAGTCTCACATCTGCCCATGCGTCTGGGCACTACTTTGAGACTACTTTGGTACAAGTATGGCTTCTTCCACCTACCAAACTCTACATCAGTGTCTCTCACAGACAGTCTCTAACCCAGACCAGAACAGGGAAGGAGAGTCAGGCAAAGGTAATTGCTGGCTTCTCTGAGATGTAAAGGAGAGTAGAGAAGATAGTGACTATACGACTAAGTTGTCCACCACAACCAGCCCAGCCAAGCAGTGGGCGTCTAATCCCATGCCCTCAAAATCACAAATGTTATGTAATGCTCTTTGTTTTTTTTATTTCTTAGTACTTCTGCTCAACTTATAAAATTCGTTCACTCATTGAAAGTATAAATCGAACCCTGACTCTGAGTGAAGCCTGGCTTTTCCCTGAAATACATGTCCAGCTCCTTTTCCAGTCTAGAGAATTCTTTCATATCTCCTTTTCCCTACTCTCTAGTCTTCCCTCACATCCTTTCCTTTCTTTCTCTGTCTTTTCTTCTGACTCAGGGATGGACATTTGTTAAGGTCTGTTCACTTTCTTAATTCATTCAAATCATCAAATGCCTCACCTTATTTCTGGACCAGTCAAGGATTTTGGATGTGAATAAGGAAATTCTCATACTGGTAATTTAAGAAGAAAACTCTACACTTCAAGTTACATGTACTCATTATGTATCACCTAGTGGAAACATTCTTCCCTTGGGTACTGTTTTAGTTTCCTAGGGCTGCCATAACGCAAACACAGACGTAGGTGGCTTTAACCAAAAAACAAACTCACTACTGTCGAGTCAGAGCCAACTCATAGTGACCCCTCTTTGGGTTTTCGAGGCAGTATCTCTATGGAAGTAGAACACCCAATCTTCCTTCTGAGAAGTGCCTGGTGGGTTTGAATTGCCAGCCTTCTGGTTAGCAGTCAGATGCCTTAAGTACTAAGCTCCCAGAGCTCCCAGGTGGCTTTAAAGAACAGAAATTTATTGTCTCACAGTTCTGGAGGCTAGAAGTCCAGGGCATCAGCAAGGTTTGACTAGAAGTTCAATTCAAGGTGTTGGCTCTAAAGGAAGTTCCTTCCTTGTCTCTTTCAGCTTCTGAAGCCTTAAGCATTTCTTGGCATTCCTTGGCTTGCAGACAGATCTCCACATGGATGCTTTCCCATTGGGTATGTCTTTCCATATCTGTTTTCACTTTTTATAAGGCACCAATCAAAGGGGTTAGATTTAGGACTCATCCTACTCTGGTATGACCTCATTAATCTAATAAAATAAAAACCCTGTTCACACAGGGTCACATCCACAGATACAGAAGTTAGGACTTCATTATATCTTTTTGGGGGACATAATTCAGTTCATAACAAGTTAAAATCTCTAAACAATAGAACAGAGTTGTTAGAATAGGACGCAGGCATTTGGCAAATGTGTTATTAGATGTAATCCTGAGATATTCCATCTTCACTTCCTTTCTTTCTTCTCATTGCCACGTCTCTGGCAATGGAAGAAATAGCCCCATATAATATACATTATTGGCTCAGTGGGCACATTGCATCCTGTAAGATAGTCTCTCAATCTTGCAAGGTGTTGCTTCCCAGTTGGTGATGTAACTCAGTCTTCGATAACCCTCTTCATGAATCCAGCTGCTTTTAAGTAATGGGTACATTAGTGGCTGGTTGGTTTGAACTGCCAGTGTTCTGGATAGAAGTCAAATGTCTTAGGCACTACACCACCAGAGCTCCTGACATGGTAAAGCTGGCATCTACTCTTCCGACTTGTGGTGATTCCATGTGTGTCAGAATAGAAATGTGCTCCATGAGGTTTTCAGTGCCTAATTTTTCAGAGGTAGATAGCCAAGGCTTTTTTTCCAAGGAATTTCTGAACGGGCTTAAACCACCAACATTTCTCTTACTAGAGTGATAGTTATCCTTAGTCAGAAGCAAGGTTGTGTCTGATACTGTGACAGCGAGAAAGGCAAATAGTAAATCTGTGCGTGGTGGTGATGGCTTAAGTGAGCAGAAAGAACAAGTCTAAATCAGAGTAAGGGTCTCTTCAAGTGAGGATGCACTGCTGGAATGATGAAAGTAGTCCAAAGTAAGGAACTGGTCACCAGGCAGCTGGTCTTTTCCCTGGGTTATGTCTAGAATTGGGATTTTAAAATTGATTACTGCATTAGAAAATTTGGTATCAGTAGTCCAATGATTGAGTCAGCCTTGGCAAAAGCAATGTCCTTGTTGAGCTCATGAATAGGCTCTATCCTGTCACCATGATTTCTTTGTTTCTGGATCCCTCAAGTAAGAATTGGTATGGTAGAAGGGGGAAGCTGATTGTCACTTACAAGTGTCAGGGCCATCTTGTCTACCAGATAATTAAGAGCCTTTTCTTCAGTAAGGACCTATTGGTAAGCATTTACATGGAACATGAATATTCTCACACTTGTCACTTATTCCAAAGGGTCATCTTTCTCAGTTTATTGACACCAACCATCCAGTTGTGCTTTTTCTAAGACTCTTAGAGTTCAGTCATATAAATAGTCACTGCTTATGCCTTAGTCTAGCCACTTCTTCCTTCAGGCAATGTAGTCAATGAGGAGAGCTATTAAAGTCCTGAATACTAAAAATATTTACTTTCTCCACTGTCTTTCAGAACCAACTCTGGTTTTTGCTGGCAGATGTCTAACAGTAGGCTCCCTGGGTGAAAAAGCCATAATCTGAAGTATTTGCCAAATTCTTAAATACTTCCACCATGACCAGTTCCAAGCTACCAGCTTGATTTTTGTGAATGTGGAGTTGGGAAGAAATGTGCTATAGAATTGCATTATATAACTTTTCTACTATCTAGATAAAATAGATGTACATAACCTCGAAACACAGACAATAGAAAAATAATTACAAAGTGATGAGCGTTGAGCATTTTTTTTCACCTTCGTGTTTAGTATAATTTATTAATTATAAGTTTAATGGCTATGTTTGAAAACCAACTGGTAAATTCCTGGAAATTTAGAAATCAGCTCTTATGAACTGGTCCAAGCCAGTTCCACCTTACCACTGACTGTAATAGTGCCATATTCCACCCTGGTGTGGGCTGCTATATATAGTGCAACACTGCCTCAAAAATCAGGCTCAGTTTTTTCACCAGGTAATTAGGAACTCTGGTAGAATAGTTCCTAAGGCACTTGACTGCTAACCAGAAGGCTGGCAGTTCAAACCCACCAGCCACTCCTCGGAAGGAAGATGGGGCACTCTACTTCCGTAGTGATACTGCCTTGGCAACCCAAGGAGGGGTCGCTATGAGTCGGGTCTGACTCCATGGCACATAACAACAACAACAATTGGTTATAGATAAAGCCCCATGAGGTGTTAAGAGTGCATTAAAGAAGAAGCAGTAGCGCAGTGGAGTCCTTGGCTGGTGCAAACAGTTAATATTCTCAGCTGCTAACTGAAAGGTTGGAGGTTCACGTCTACCCAGGGGCAATTCAGAAGAAAGACTTAGTGATCTACTTCCAAAATCAGCTAATGAAAACCCTATGGAGCATAGTCCTAC
Source organism: Orycteropus afer afer (assembly GCF_000298275.1). NCBI lineage: Eukaryota > Metazoa > Chordata > Mammalia > Tubulidentata > Orycteropodidae > Orycteropus > Orycteropus afer. The sequence continues at coordinate 2,070,446 of NW_006921724.1, forward strand.
TCTGACACACGTGGGGTTGCCATGAGTCAGAATCAGTGGCAACTGGTTGAGCAGTGGAGCAGGAGTAAGCATGCTGGAAGTTTGGGTCTACTACTTACGCAACTTACTTATGTCTTCAGACATACTCCTGTCCTGATCTGTATATACCATTTCCACCTGCTGATGCAATGCCTCTAGGATATCATCTTTGGTGCCCTACTTGATGGCCAATTTGGAGAGGCCAAGCTGGACCTTGATTTGGTGGAGTGAACCTGCTGAGGAGTTCAGTGACATACCAGTGGCTAGTTTATTTCATTGGTATCCTGCATTGCACCCCAGTTGGCCTGGCTTCTTGGCTAATGCTCTGTTGTCAGCTCCTGGCTTGAGTTTAACGACCCTTCACCTCATGGGCAGTGACAGTTGGTACTGGGTTACATTTCATCTTTTCAACACAAAGAGACCTATTTTATACACTAGATCATCTCAGAAGTTTACTAAGTAACCAGCAGTGTAACTTTCAATTCAATATTATAATTATGTGATATGTAAAGGAGCACAGAGTTCTTAGCTTACAGTTTAATTGTGGATTAAGTATTTTAATTTGTGAGCCTCACTTTTCTCATCTAGAAAATAGGACTAGTAGTAATCATGTTGTGTGTTTGTAAGGAGTAAATAAGATAAGATGTCCTGAATCTGTATATAAGTGTGTGCAATAAATGATTATTGTTGTTATGTCACAATATAGCCAAAGTCTACAAAGAGAAGGAGTTACTCACTTATCTTGAGTCAATAAATGTAGAAAATAATAATAATAATTACAATTTGAGCCTGGCCTGGTGTGAAAGAAGCTGGAAATGAATGCTAAAGTGTGTTGGCTGTGGCCTCTAGCAAGGATGCTCTGTTCTCAGTCTACTCAGCTGTTGTAGTAGGGACAATGATTGGCTTGAGGAGGTGTTATTCCCCTTTTCTTATCTGTGGTATTCCCTTGAGGCTGGATGAAGGGAGGGAGATTCTGATCTGCCCAAAGCATCCTTCAAGGATAATTGTCAGCACCCAAGTCTTCCCTGGGGGAAGATTTCAGGATTTTGAGATAGAAGAATCATAAAACTGTGATTTAAGAAAATTGTAACCCAAGCATGTTGGAAAAACTAAAAATAATATATTTCTTTAGAAGGGAGGAAAGATCATACAATATGAGCAGAAGTTGTAAAAGGATGCATGCATTTGTGGTGACTAACTCAAACTCAAACTCAACTCCCTGCTGTCGAGTCAGATCCAACTCATAGCGAACCCTCCTTGGGTTTCCGAGGGGGTATTACTACGGAAGTAGATTGCCCAGTCTTCCTTCTGAGGAGTGGCTGGTGGGTTTGAACCTCCAGCCTTCTGGTTAGCAGTCAAATGCCTTAGACACTATGCCAAGAAAACTAAAAGTGACATTCAAGACCATATTAGCAGTGGGAGATGCTTGCATTTCAGAGTCCCTCTCTACTGAGCCCATGTGAATCCGTTTGGTTGCGCATCTCTCCCTCCTGATGGACTCTACTGAAGTGACCAACATGGAGACATTTACCTTTCTGTGAGGGTGTATTTCTTTCAGGTCACTGAATTGCAGCCTACTGGTAGTATACAAATAAGAAGCTCTGGTGGCACAGTGGTAAAGTATTTGGCAGCTTACTAAAAGGATGGCTGTTCAACTCCAACAGCTACTCAGTGGGAAAAAGATGAGACAGTCTGCTTCTGTAAAGATTTACAGTCTTGGAAATCCTGTGGAGCAGGCCTATCCTGTCCTAGAAGGTCGCTGTGAGTCAGAATCCACTCAATGGCAGTGGGTTTCACTTTGGGTTTGGTTGTAAACATCTGTGTCACAGTAATGAACAATAATTAGACAAGGTGATTTCTTTTAAAAATATACGAAAAACCAAACTCACTGTCATCGAGTTGATTTGACTCATAGCAAACTCTCTTTTGGTTTCTGAGGTGGTATCACTATGAAAATAGATTACCCAATCTTCCTTCTGAGGAGTGGCTGGTGGATTTGAACCGCCAGACTTCTGGTTAGCATTAAAGCGTCCTGATTACACTGAAGCACTCATCATAGTGTAAGCAGTGCAGAATACTTTTGTCA
>NW_006921724.1:2072649-2101688 GCF_000298275.1 Orycteropus afer afer
TTTCTTTTAAAAATATACGAAAAACCAAACTCACTGTCATCGAGTTGATTTGACTCATAGCAAACTCTCTTTTGGTTTCTGAGGTGGTATCACTATGAAAATAGATTACCCAATCTTCCTTCTGAGGAGTGGCTGGTGGATTTGAACCACCAGCCTGCTGGTTAGCAGTCAAATGCCCAAATCACAGATAAGGGCACATCATAGTGTAAGCAGTGCAGAATACTTTTGTCAAAATGTCTGATGATGAAATTTGGTAGAATAAGCAGATCTACAATAAATAGAGAAGTTCCTGGGTTCCACAAATGGTTAATGTGCTTGTCTGCTAACCAGAAGTTTGGCTGTTTGACCATTCAGAGGTGCCTTGCTAGAAAAGCCTAGTGATCTTCTTCCAAAAATAAAATAAGCCACTGAGAACTCTATGAAGCACAGTTCTACTTTGACATACAGGGCTCACCACGAGTTGGAATTGACTTGACAACAACTTTTTTTCTTTCCCACTACAAAGGAAGATTGCACTAGATCATTCCTGGCTGGCAAGGAGTGAGGTTTTAAAAGCAAATTTTAAGGGGAAAAAAGCCAGTTATATTCCTAAAGGCAACTGTAGGACCTGGATGCCAAACTCTGACTCTGGCCCAATTTTTCTGTTCCTTCTTCCTTTCATCTATCCATCCATCCATCCATTGAACACATATGTCCTGAGCACCAAATAAGTGCCAAACATTATGGAAGGTGCCTAGGACAAGAATGACTAAGATCCACTTTGGCTGTCAAGGAGCTTGTTTTCTACTGGGGAAGACTCACAAGAGTTGATACAGTGCAATGCTAGACTAGAAGCAAGTTTACAAAGTTCAGAAAACCTACATTAGGAAACTGCACCAGGAATAGTTAGAGAAGGATATCTGAGCTTATCATGTGGCTACTGATTCATATTCCAGGAAGAAAGAACAATGTTTTCAAAGGTTAGGTGGCCTGGAGGACATGCCCTCCCTGGAAACTGTAGACGTTTGGTAAGGAAGGGTTGTTGTTGTTGTTGTTATGTGTTGTCGAGTCAGAACTGACTCATAGCGACCCCTCTTTGGGTTTCCAAGGCTTTATCGCTATGGAAGTAGATTGCCCAACCTTCCTTCCGAACAGTGGCTGGTGGGTTCCAGGGCCCAGAACATGCAGCTTGTGGTAGGCTAGCTGAGGAGTTTGGACTTTAAGTTGCCTAGCAGAGGTAACTAACCTAAGCTCCAACAATAGGAACTTCCTGGGCACTTGAGTTTGAGAGACAGGGCTCTGAACCTCTGCCCTGCTGCAACTCCTCCTTGTCTGGAGTTTGAGCCTCTGTTTGAGATTTTCTTCAACACATGACAAGTGCTAAGTGGGGCATGCCCACAAACAACAGAGGCTCACAGGTGACAAATTAGTAAGTGATACTAGGAGGGGGAGATTGCATTAGGAAAATTGGTGTGAAATAGTGAGAATGTCCTGAAGGTTTTGCTTCGCCAACCATCAGCCTTTGGGAAAACATTTAATTTAGGTATTTGAAGGTCTCTGGGTGGCACAAATGCTCAGGTACTAATTGAGAGGTTGGTGGTTATAATCAGAAGCACCTTAGAGAACAAGCCTGATTATCTGCTTCTGAAACATCACAGCCATGAAAACCCTCTGGAGTGGTTCTACTCTGCAACACATGGAATCACCAAGAGTAAGAAGTGACTCCATGGCAACTGGATATGAACTTATCTGGTTCATGTTTTAGTGAGAGGTGACAAACTTGTCCCTGTAAAACTTGGCTGAGCTCAGAGGTATACTTTCTTCTTCCCTAGAGAGAAGTGACCAATTAAACCACCAGCCATGAAGTTTCTCAGGAGGTGAAGGTCACAGATGAGATGCTGCTCTTCGTGCAAAATGGGAAACTGAGAAGAACTTGAACAATTCTTCTGTGGAATATTTTCTTATTTCACCATTGGACCTTATCACTTACTATTAGATCTCTCTTGATAGGACTTTAACACTTTTTTAATACTTTAAAGTGTTAAAAAGCAAAGACATCTGTGGTAGTTCAGTTTGTATGTCAACTTGGCTGGGCCTGGTTGAGTGGCTGGGCAGTTGGAAGTAGTATTCTCCATGATGAGACTGGTAATCAACTCCATGGTGCAATCTACTGTGAGCAGCTGAGGAGCTGCCTTAGGGATGTGGTCTGCTTCCTGTATATAAGGAGAAGCCATGAAGAACAGTCTCTAGCTAAGGGCACGCTTGAACCCTGCATGTAGCCATGTCATTGTCCAGCAGCCTGCTATGCTCTGCCAATCTTGGGACTTCAAATGGACTTGAATTAATGGCCTGCCATATAGTTTGGTAACATCAGGACTGTGCCTTTTCACTTGTCAACCTTGGGCTTGTCAGCCTCAGCAGCCAGCAGCTGAGTGAAGAAAAGCCTCTAGCTCCAGTGGGCCAGGAGTGGGAGGCAGAGCTGAAGCCCAAAGTTGGGAGGTTTTCACCCAGCCCCTACAGCCTGGCACTTTTAACTCAGACTTAAAGCCTCCAAACTGTAAGAGAATAAACTCTTGTTTGTTCAAGCCATCCTATTTGTGGTATATTCCTGTCAGAGTGGCACTAGGTAACCAGAACAACATCACTTGGAGGACTAAGATGTGCCTGACTCAAGTCATGGTATTTTCAATTGCCTCCTATGCATGGGAAAGCTGAAAAATGAATGAGGAAGACCAAAGAAGAATTGATGCATTCTAATTGTGTATTTTAGAAATATACAAAAAACCAAACTCCCTGCCATCGATTTGGGTGAAGATTACTAAATATACCATGGACTGTCAGAAGAACAAACACATCTGTCTTGGAAGAAGTACAGCCAGAATGCTCCTTAGAACTGAGGATGGTGAGAGTTTGTCTCACATACTTTGGACATGTTATCAGGAGGGACCAGAGAAGGACATCATGCTTGGTAAAGTAAAGGGTCAGTGAAAAACAGGAAGATCCTAAACAAGATGGATTGACACAGTGTCTGCAACAATGAGCTCAAACATCCAATGATTGTCAGGCTGGTGCAGGATTGGGCAGTGTTGTGTTCTGTTTTATGAGTTGTTCTGCTTTGAGTCAGATCCAATTGGACTGTGCCTAACAATAACAATAACTTAAGAGGGCATTTAGAGTTCTGGTAAGTGACAGGATAAACTACTGTTCAAGTCTCTAAGATGCTTTCATTCTTTAAAGTTCCATCAGGTGCAAAATGCAAATGGGCATTGAATGGATCCTACTTGGTGGGCATGTGTGCAAAGGAGCAGAGCTATGCAATTGCTGGGCTATGACTGCAGGTGGAGCATGGGGATGGGAAGGAGAGGATAGAAAGAGAGGGAGAAAGAGAATAGATCATCCATATTAATGATGCATTCTTGGAATATGGGTGGAAGGTCAGGCATTCCAGTAGCCAGATGTGGTGTTCTGAAAATAATTCGAGTCCCCAACTATAAAGAAAGGCAGATTTCTTTGGACACACACATACACAAAGAAGAAATCAAGACCATATCAAATTTTTTTTATTGTTCCAGTCAAAAAAGAGGAATGCCTCAATATGTAAACAGTTTCCCTAACACAGCGAGTTCTTCAAGATAGCTTTTATTATTATTATTATTCTAAAAAAATTTGGCATTGTAGTGAATTTCTCAATACATATTTTTGTGCTTTCGTAGTTAGCATGCTTTCGTCTCACTGTCCGTGCACAGACATACTTGGAAAGAGAGTTACAAAAGGACTGAAAAGTGGGTTAGGAGCCAAACCAGTACTTTAGCCTTCCCTGGCTTTGTTTTTCAAAAGTTTGGTGGAGAGGCTTGCAATATTGACTTAAGAAGCAAATCTCAGTTACTTTATCATGAAGAAAATTAGACACCTTGGTTGGATGTTTGATTTCTCTCTGTTCATCCTTATAGGATCATTGGTTTTGCTCAAGGAAAACTTCATTGTTTTGTGCATCGCATTAATAGTGATAAATCCATCCTATAATAAACCTTGCTTTATGGTTTCTCTGGACTTGTAGTGTACTATGACATGATAGTGAAATTCCACTGATGAGTTATCCTATTTTTCACAGATCCACAGAATTACTTCAAAGTGTTACAGTTTTGTCAAGGACATTTTGTTTTGTCCAGTGAAATTTATTTACTTTTAAATTCAATCCTAAAGACCTAAGAGATTTTAAGTGCTATAATGGGTTGATTAATAAATGTTTCTATGCTATTACTTCCTTAGTCTGTGTACCTTGGCCTAGAATTCAAATTCTTCTACAATGTAACACCAGTTGGCTTTTCCAAATGTACATTTTATCAAATCCAGCAAAAGCCATTCCACCCCAGGTAGTTTGACCAAGACACCATCCCCTGTCATACTTACTGCACTTGTCTATCTTCCTACCCTTTCCTGGCTGGTCCCTCAAATGGAACATCCTCCTCCTGGATCTCTACCTTCCAAATCCACCTAATTTTCAAGGGTTAGGACAAACGTGCCTTCCTTTCTTCATGAAACCATTGCTGATTGCGTTAATGCAAGCTGGTCTGCTTTCTTTAAATTCCACAGCAACTGTATACCTGCTCTTTTCTTCATTTGGTTATCTTGTTCCTAAAACTAGACTAAGTTAATTGACTTATTTATGCCTTGATTTCTTCATTTGTAAAGTGGGAATCAATATTTCTTCCTAGGGTTTTGTGTGGTTTGATGCACTTGGCAAAATGCTTGTCACATGGTAAGAGCTGGTAGCCATGAGCTCGTAGGCCTGTTGAGAAAAGGTAAAGATATTAACAGTTCTTAGAGCTTCCATAGTAACTTGCATGAGACATCGCCTGGTGTCCTACAAGTGTTCACTAAGTATTCATGGACCAACATTAGTTTGTTATTGTGTGCCATTGAGTTGATTTTGATTCATAGCGATCCCTTGTGTAAGTGAGTGCATATTTGGAACAATAAAATATAGGGCCATCAACCTGCTTTCAGAATATTTTGAGTAGGTTTCTGTCCTTGTTTAGGTTTAGTTGACTGGTTGGATGCCTGAGAATAATGTGAACTTTGGAGCTCTTTTAAAAAGAAGCATTTTATTTATCTGTAGAGTGCAAGCATTTCACCAAAGATTCAAGCTCTCAAAAATATTTCTGGGGACAAAACTGAGGGTCAAAAATGTCTGTGCTTCACCACTTTATAGAAGACTTATGTTCTCTAGGAATGGATACCAGAGCTGGGAAACTGACTGGCACTGAAATCTTGACAACCCAGTTCTGAGAGGTGCTGGGCCTTGTTTGGTTGAAATCATTCCTGCTAGCTCTATGTGGCAGTCAGAAAGGGAATGTCCAGGTCAATAGAAACATGAATGCCTACAAACATGCAACCCCCAAACCAAGTTCAGACTTATCCTTCATTTCATATACTCAAGACTTAAAAGACTGTTGAAATTTTGGCACTGCTGTGAACTTGAAAACTAATGAATTTTCCAGGGTAATTTTCTTTCTTCTCAGGCAGTGGTTCACAGAACAACATTTTGTTTTATTGGGCCAGAAAAAAAAATTCAGGTCTTAGTATTATGCTACTGTATTAGGAAAGATAAATACAATGCAGTACCTTTCAAGTAACAGTTTCAGAGGAGAAAAGAGTAATATAGCTAAAATAAAATGTTGAATTAAAATGTTATTGTGGTTTATGTTTATTTTACCTCCCTATAGGCAATTTCCCTCTGTCATATAGGGTCACTATGAGTCTGAATTGACTCAATGGCACACAACAACAGCAACAGCAACAGCAACAGTTATGTTCTAGAGCTTCTGAGTGATGCAAAAGGTTAACTACTTGAATGCTAGGCAAAAGGTTGGAGGTTCAAGTCCACTCAGAGGCACCTTGGAAGAAAGCCCTGTCAATCTACTTCCAAAAAATTATCTATTGAAAACCCTATGGAGCATAGTTCTACTCTGACATATAAAGGGGTTGCCATGAGTAGGAGTTGACTTGATGGCAACCGGTTTAATTATGTTCTGCTTGGCTTAGTATTAAAAAATGTTTCTACCTAGGGGCCCAGACACATGCTTCAAGCAAGGGAGAGCTGGATTTGTCCAAAGGCAAGGTGCCAATAACCAGTTGGAACTGACTAGGGTGTCCATGGAGGAGCTCGCTGGGTGCAGCCAAGCATTTATTGTCCATCAGCGATGCCAACCTTCAACTGGGCATTTTAAAATTTTTTTATTTTACTATAGAAGAGGCCACAGTGCTTCCCAGTAGGACCTTGGTTTCTAGAAGCTGCCTTGCTTACCACTTACCTATCTGCTACTGGGTTTAGTGGTGGTAGAGGAGAGGTGGAGGAGTTTACGGTTGGTGAAGGGAGCTAGAGACAAGCACATGGAAAGCAGTGAAATGTCACAGCTACCAGCAATGGAATCAGTGAAATTATTTTCAAAAAAGCTAAGGACTTGATGCCAAACCCTGTGGGGTCATTCAGTTTAGGGGTAGTGTAGGCTGGGGCTGACATTGGCAGCAAAGACACAACAATGATGTAGTTCAAATACTTGTGAAAAGAAACCGTTTTGGACCCCCCTCCCCCCGGGGCTCTGCCAGGCTTCTGAGGAGTCTGCAGAAAAGTGGTGCACACTGATAGGCTAGGGGTTGCCATGGAGGCAGGTGGGTAACCAAGCACCACATGGGTACTGGGCTTTTTCCCCAGAACCTAGTCTGTGCAGACAATGGGGGAGGGAAGACCACTTTACCAACACAGGCAGACATTGAGTCATCATTTCAGAGTCCTGAGCATGTGTGAGAGTGCACTTTTGTCATTGTGTGGCTCAAATTTTAGACCAGGAACCACTAGGCTGAATAGACATAATCAGGACCTTCTTTGGCAAGCTGGCCAGCTTAATCACATGTTCTAAAAGACTGGAAGATCTCACTGCACAAGCTGGTGTCCTTATCCAGCTCTTCTTTTGGCATAAGACATTATCTTACAATCTGCTGTCTTCAGTTACTGGTATCATAGATGCCCAAAAATCACTTGTGGCCTCTCAAGGTGTCTATGGGCAGGAACAAAATATTCTGAACTTTCGGTCTCAGACTGAAGACTAAATATATTACATCCTTGATTAAAACCTGTAATATGCAATTAGTGGTAGGACCAAGTCCCCAATCATAGATTGCTAGATGGTGACTAAGAAACCCTGGTAGTGCAATGTTTAAGCAGTAAGCTTAAACATTGGCTGGTTCGAACCCATAAAATACTCTGTGGGAGGGAAGACCTGGCTATCTGCTTCCATAGAGATTTACAATCTAGGAAACCCTGTTGGGCAATCCTACTTTGTTCTATAGGGTTCACTATAAGTCAGAATTGATTTGACAGCACACAATAACAATAACAGATTGTGACTGAGTGGTGCAAACTGTTAAGCTTTTGGCTCCAACCAATAGGTTGGAGGTTGATTAAGTGCTGTACTACTAATCAAAAGGTTGGAGGTTCAAGTCCATTCAGAGACACTTCAGAAGAAAGGCCTGGCAATCTACTTCTGAAAATCAGCCATTGAAAACTCTATGGAGCACAGCTGTACTGTAACACACATGGGGTCACCATGAGTCAAAGTCAACTCGATGACAACTGGTTTGTTTTTTGTTTTACATTGTGACCACCACTCAAGAATGCAATTAACCCTCAAAGGAAGGTTCCAGAAAAGATATCTTTTGGGTATGAGATGAGGGAAGAAATTCAAGAAGAGCAGATGGACAATATGATGATCTGCTGTCACTGGGAACAGCACCAGTTGTGTCTCTATGTGTTAACATCCACAGGAGTTCTTTGTACACAAAGTGGAAACTCTTGACATTGCTCTTCTCCTGGGATGGCCTTGTTTGAGGGCATGGAGGGTGAGGTTCTCAACCCTTTTTTTATTGTTTATGGATAGTTTGACCAGACCAAGCACTCAGATTTACTTGATAAGAGGGAATAAGATGAGACTATCCAAGGAAACACTGGGATTGCCTGATGAGCCAACTGAGTGTGCTCATGGCATTAGTATACCAAGAAGAGAGAATTTCTGGAGGTGGAGAATTAAATTTTTTTTTTTTTTTTTTAAATAGAACACTGAGATACTCATCTTTGGAAAATCAGAACTTTTTGGCCTTTCTTACTCTTACTCTATTAATGTTTTAGTATTGCCTTATTTTGCCTGACCTACGGGAGAGGCACCTTGTGCTTAAGAGATTCCAAAGGTTTTAATTCAGTCCTTCAGGGAAGAATCATCACCCTTGACCAAGTAGGTAGTGTTCTGTGAGGTCAAGGGTGCTGGCTAAGGTAGGGTTAAAAGACAAGTGTTCCCAGCTGATACTTCTGGAGATTATTGCCTAGAAGAATGGGATGAGACACTGGAGGAAATGGCTTATCCAGACAGAGGCAGCAGATATGCATGGTCAAAGTTTCTGGATTGTCTGAGGCTGAGCCAAGGGAGGGTATTGTTCATACCCACTCCCAGGGGCAGCAATGCCTGACTGGCATCTATAGCAGTTGATCTGAGGACAGTGTTCCTTTCCCTTTCTAAAAATGCTGGAGGATCAACTCACACACAGCCGATGGGAACCCAGCTCTCTATGCTCCAGATAATCTAAGTCTGTTAGTCATGTTTACTGGTGATAGAATCAACATTATTAGACTCCTTAAGTTATTCAGCCTGAACTAGTAGCCTGATCTTAGGATCTTAGTATCCTTGGATCCTCGGATATCCTCGGATATCTTGTTCCTTTGGAAGGATGGATTACTATCAGAATTTTGAAAAACGATGATGAATCACATGTTTATTTCACTAGTGTCTTTTGGTAGCAGATATTTACATTGCCTGAGATAAATAGCCCTTCATATTATTATAAAGATTGGCAAGTTGATATCACAGTATTCATGATCAGGGTTAATACAGTGGGCTCTGAGCCTTAATCTTGAAATGGTCAATTACACTTTGTCATCAGGAACAGTTCATTCTCTGAAATCAAGATTTGTTTACATTGTGGTCATAATCCTCTGGCCAATCACAGAACATATTAGGGTGCTAGTCCAGAGATATAGTGTCTAAAATACTTTTATAAATACTATTTTCATCGGTGATAAATCCCCATCACTTAATCATGTCGACCTTCCCAATTAACTGTTCTTTTAAGTCTTACTTCGCTTCCTTTTCCCCAGAATTCTTCTATTTGAGTTAGGTGGCTTCATGAAACTTTCTTTTACCAAAGCAATAAGGCCAAGTAGAAGTTTGACTCCTTTTACATTTATTTAAGTTTTATGGTGTTGAACTTTGAGATTTTTTCCCCCCACCTATTTGTTATGACGTTCCATGCTGTCAAAGGGTCACAGACTTTTTGCATGATCTCTACTATAAAAACCATTACATACTTAGTATCAGACGCAGGACCAAATTCATCTCAATTTCCACCACTTGTATGTTGGCAAGACAACAGCACAATGATTTGTTACAAAACTTTTTTTCTGCCACCTAATTTCCAGGAAAGGATTTATTAGAAAACTTGTTACGTCTTTCAATAGAACTAAATAGAAAAAGAACCTTGCTTGGCTGACCTTCTTCTGGCATTAGAAATTCTCCCTTACAATATAAGCAAGTTCAGCTTAAGTGATACTTCAGAATGTCATTTGATATTGGTTTATCTAAAAGTCTCATTGTCTGAATTTCTTTAATCCAATATTTCTGTAATTATCAATCTTTATTTTGTACTTCAGACTCAGAAAGCACCTAACAATCCAACAACCCCTTTATGACCTTTGATTTCTCCCTGAGCTCTGTTCAAAGAACCTGTTGGTTTTCTGAGAGAATCATTTAGTACTTGGTGTGTATGTATTAGAATTTTAGCTGAATAGCTAGAAAGAGCCAAAAACAGTACAATTAAACATGAGTAGAAATAGTTCAAGGCTCATCTTCATCACATTGATCAATTATGAGCTAGAGCAAGCTAGCAAGAAACAATAGCATAGACATCTTAGCAACCTATTGAGTTCCCCTCCAATACTGTCCATAAGAGAAGCCACATGGGGAAAGGGAGGCTGGTTTGATGTGTGGCAACTGCTGCAAATTCAGCTCTATCCACTGAGCAGAGATCAGTGGCCCAATTGTCTACATAGTCATACTTGTATGGGTACCAGTGAAGCAATATCTCAGTTGGATATTCTCATTTCTTTATTGTTAGTGAATGGGTTGTTTCATCTTACCACTTTCTAAATTAGTGGTTTACCCTATTTGCCACACTGGGGGAATGGCTATGAAAAGGAAATACTTTTCCTTTGAAAGCTCTAATGTATTACCGGGCCCTCAAAATCTTATGTATCAGTTGCTCCTATTATCAAAAATTCTCTCTCTCTCTCTTTTTTGAATTGACCTATGAGTGACTCCAATAATTTATTCTTGAAAAGAATGCCATTCTTCTAAGTTGCCCAAGAATCTCTTAATGGTATTACACAGTATAATACAAGGGTCAGCAAACTGTGTAAAAGGCCAGGTAGTAAATGTTTTAGGCTTTGCTGCTGTATAGTCTTTGTTGGAATTACTTAACTCTGTCAGTGCTGTCTGTGGGTGGTGCAAATGGTTAACATGCTTGGCTGCTAACTGAAAGGTTAAAGGTTCAAGCCCATCCAGAAGCTTCTCAGAAGAAAGGCCTGATGATCTACTTCTGAAAAAATCAGCCTCTGAAAGCCCTATGGAGCACAGTTCTATTCTGACACACATGAAGTTGCCATGAGTTGGAATTCACTTGATGGTAACTCATTTGGTTGGTGCCGTATAGTGGAAAAGCAGCCATAGGCAATATGCAAATTAATGGGTGTGGCTGTGTTTCAATAAAACTTTATCTATGAACACTAAAATTTGAATTTCATATAATTTTCACATTGCAAAATAACATTTTTAAAAAATTTTTCCTCCAACCATTTAAAAATGTAAAAATTATTTGTAGCTCTCAAGCAGTACAAAAGAGTCAGTGGCCCAGATTTGGCTACAGATTTTGTTTGCTGACCCTGTGTGTAGTAAAAAGAGTCCACAGCTTAGAATCCTGTGACCTGTCTATGATTTACTGGCCTTGTAACTTTGGGGAAGTTACTCAATTTGTCTGAGCCCTTGTTTTTCCATCTATAAAATGGAAGTTACAATACTCAGGCTCCCATGGAGGATTAGGACTAAAGGAGATAGTTTGTACAAGTCCTCAAATGCATAAAAGTGCTACATTACATTGAACATAAAGTTATTTTGTTATTCTTGTACGCACTGTGCTTTGCCAATATCTCTTAGCAGCTTCCAGATCATTTTGACTTTTAGATGACCTTCCTTGTCAAAAGCATTCTAGGACAATAAGGGCAGAAATATTAGTAAGGAGTGTGTTTTACTCAATCTTAAATGAAAGGAAACCTTTTCTTAACTGCAGACTGGCTGTAAAATCTAGAAAATAGATAATACTATTTGACTATATTTTAATGTAATATCAGTGAATCATGTATTCATATTTTGCCTATTTTTTTTTTTTTTTTTTACTTTATAGCCATCCATTGAAAGGAAATAATTATAGAAGATAAGCTTACCATATACTTAGGACATTTATTTTCAATAACCTTCCTGACTGTTGTGAATTATACAGAGTATCACCCATGTCAAGGAAACAAAGACTGTAAATTAGTCAGACTATTGGCAAGCTATTGGAAAGAACTTACTATGACTATTTTAATTGTGTTCTCTTTAATCACCCAGCTAATAAAGTAATTTTCATATTTTTCCGTGTACTCAGGAAGTTTTCTAACTGCATTTTATGCACTCTTTCTTTGTCCATAAGCTTTCCCCTTTGTAAACAGTTTCTGAACATCCCGAAGATACTGACTAAGCAAGGTGGGAGGGGAGGTAAGAAATCTAAAATGCAGAAAATGTAGGGATGGAAAACAGAAGAAAGTTACTCTGGAGACTTAAAAATTTAGGCTTTTAAAAGAAGTCATAGGTGACTTTTTACTTAGCATGTAATGAAACACAGACATTCCAGAGTCCTAGTTTGGTTAAATCTATGAGAAAATTGTGCTTAAGAAATAGGCTGGCATTTTCAGAGATGGTGCTGGACTTCTGAAAGGGAACATAAGATACTAAACTAAAACAATAGATTTCAAACTGGAGAATTAAGAAAAGGATAAAAGAAAAGGACTGGTGGAGGAAGAGACTAGGGGAAAAGAGACATAGACTGGCAATATATTGGGCCAACCAAGCAGGAACGCTATGTTTAGAAGGAATGGGAAAACGATGATTTGCAAATGTGGTAATGCAAAAGAGTAAAATTCACCCAGGGGATGGCAGAAAACATAACGAAATTTATTAGTTACATAAAATTGATTTATAAATGAATAAGTGCTCTTTCAGTTGGGAAGCATGTTGGGGGACTTGACAACCCTTGAAGAGGGAATGCTTCCAGCTGAAAATGCCTTGTCCCCCAAGAGAACTTTGATTTGTCAAATTGGGGTTGACCATGACAACATTTTAGTTCAAAATTCTCATCTGTTTCAGAAATCCTGCCATGCTTTTATGGAAAAGTAACTCAAATACATCAACCAAACAGATCAAAATATCAAGTTGAGAGTGCCCTCATGAGTTATGGATATCATTGCATTAAAATAGGCTTATTTATTTTCACAGCACTTGATTTGCTAACAGAGTGACAGAAGACTGAGGACTAGATATTGTGGACTAGAAAGGGTAGAAATTGTGGGGCCATCTTTGATGAACTGTCTTAATGAAAAATACCATTCAATATTTGCTGCTTAGAAAATTCAGTCTTAATTAACTTCTTTCAGTTCTACATTTTAACAGTTTTGACACAAAATACACTGTTCAACTGTGTTATCAATAATTATAGAAAAATAGACCTGTTTGATAGGGACATTCTAGTAAAAGGTTCTGGAGCTTCCTTGTTTATAGATTCAGAGGCTCGTGTTACAAAAGCGAGATTTGGTTCATGTTCTGTTTCCATCTACATTGACACCAAAGACTGTGAGGAATGGGGAGAAATCTCACATCTAGTGCACTGTTCCAGATACAGAACTGACACATATGTGTGACTAACATGTTGTCAAGGCTCTCTGTTCAGTTGTGCTAAACGGGCAGGCAGGAGATGACTAGGCCTTGAGTTGCTCTTCCAACCAGACAACAGAGGTGTGTTGTCTTTTAAAGTCTAGTAACAAATATGAAAAGGCCTAGTGAGTCTTCAAGAGCTAAATGAGCAGACTTTCTATAGCTCTATTCCATTTTGCTTTGTGCTACAACATGCCACACCCTACAACCCTGCTGCCATGGCAGGGATTAGTGCCTGTAAACCAAGAGTGCCCTTGATAAGGCTACAGCTGAGGTAAGGCCACTGTACCTCCCCACAGCCTCCCAGGAAGTCTACTGGGCTCCCTCCTCCTAGACTACAACCTCTTCTTCAGAGTGTGTGGGATGAATAAATGACTCAACAGATATTCAATGTGAAAAATGAAATGTTGGTGAACAGGAAGGGGCCATGGCCAACAGTTTTGTTTCCCATAAAGTCAGTGCTAAGAAGCATCTGTCCCGAAGCAAATCTCTGAAGTTGGAGGAGAGAGACCCCATGTTAAATTTAGGAGCCATTTTCTTTGTTTCTGGGATATCATTTTCAGCAGGCAAAGTCCCCACACTGCAGCAAAGGCCTGTGTAATCCGTTCAGAGAAGGTGAGGGAAACGGAGAGGGATAGCTAGTTTGACCTCTTTGACCTACATGGTACAAAGCTTCAAACTGAGCCCAGCTGTAGGAGCTGAAAATAAACTTGGATCCATTCAATGAATATTTATGATGGGCCACCCTGTTAAGGAACAAACAGTTTATAAATGCAAAATTAACGTGAAAGATCTGTCACAGTGCAAAATCTCCACCTGCCCCCGAGTTTTGTCTAAGATTCTCTTCTTTTTCTTTTTGAAACTTATATTTTCAATACAAATACCCTTCTCCTTCCCTTCCATCTCCTTTTTCCCTTTCTTCTTTCATTCCTTTCTTTCCATATCTGTCTATTCAGATTAAAAGGAATTAAGGCTGTAGTTTTTTATTTGTTCTCTTTTGATTCAGAGACACTTGGATTTAATTTCTGACCTGTGGCATACCCTAGATACATTCACCGAGATTGTTGATTTGATCTTTGAAAACTGTGATTATTCCATAAGAATAGTAAAAAATCTAAATTCAAGAAGTGCTGATGAACATGCCTCCAAGGACAAGCAAGCTATCCACCTCAGATGCCAGATGGAGTCAAAAGGTGTGAAGTTAATGATAATATACATTACCTGCTAAATGCCTTCATGATTTTTACTTTAGACCTAAACCATCTTCTGCTAATTTACCATGCCTCATCTTAACAGCCTCTATATCTTCTCATGATCACAGAGTGGAACAGCTGAAGAATCAATGGTTTTGCAGAACAGGAATTCCCCAAACTATTATACTACAAATGCTGAGACCTCATGTGAAAAGCCTAAACATATCATTGGTGACTCGTGGAGAATTTCCTCTATCTGTTATTCTCCCCCAAGCTAGTTAGGGAGGCTCTTGTGATCTTTTTTTAAAAAATAAGAGACATCAGTTTTGTAAACATTTCACAGTATATCACCATACTGGTGGTGGGTTTTGCCATCTACTGGACCTCCCAACTTCCCCAGACCTATGGCTTATTAGATTCATATAAAGGATCAGTGAGGGAATAGGGAGGTACCCTAAACAGCTGCCAGTCTGGGACACAGAACAAAAGGCCATGCACTAAAGGGCCAGCAGTCAAGGGGATCAAAATAATCTGAAAAACACAGACATTGGAACAGAAATGTCTACGGTATGGTTAGGAATTTTTTTTTTTTTCCAAATCTTATTTCTAAAGTTATATATCTAAACCTACATGAATTATACATCTATGTACATTATTTAAGAGTTCTGTTCTACAGTAATTTTGTACATGCTTGGTTTTATTACTAACTGCAAAAAGAAAATAATTACATAAGGCAGATCTATGTACAGTGTTTTGTCTTGAGCTCACCTGGGCCCTGTGACTGCAATGCCCACATGTGGCAAGCACCTCTCCCTGTTGATGGAATTTACTGGAATCTATGAAATTGAAGACTATACTCTATGTCTCACTGCATGAATAATTAGGCACCGGAGACCTTCCTTGTCTTATCACAAGTAATATCTTTAACATACTCTTTGGAGTGATCTGGCATTGTGGAATACATGCAAGTAACTGGCTTAATTCTGTAGGAGTTGGATGTGGAGTACTCTGGGATGAGACCCAGCTTGGGCCACAGCGAGGGCACATTGCACCTTAACCAAATCCATGTCTACCTTTGTCAATCTGAATAATTGAGAGAGGGCAGGTAGATATTTTACACCTTGAAGATTTGTTTTCTGGTAATGCCAAAATGAAATATAAATAAAGAACAAAGTGAGAGAGACAGAAAGAAAGAGAATGAGAGACAAAGAAAGGTTGTGTAAGGGAGAAGAGAAGGGATTGCCCAGTTAGGGGACTAAACTTTGGATTCACTCTCTAGGTTTGCCACATCACCATTCCTTTCCGTTTGCTCTTCAGGGTTCTTTTCTTCCTCTTCAGTCTCCAGTTCTGCATGTTGGTTGAGTTTGCTGGATACAGACCAACTCAGGGGCAGCTCTGCCCTGCTGGCCAGTTCAGCCAGCTCTTTGGCACTGAGGGATGGGGTGCTGGTCTCGTAGGTTTCATGGAAGCTGTTGTAGTCAACTTCATAGAACCCATCCTCTAGGGTCAGAACAGGTGTGAAGCGGTAACCCCACAGGATCTCACTGGTGATGTAGGAGCTGCGGGCTTGGCATGTCATCCCTGCAGAGAGGAGAAGGGATGCTTTAGTATGTGTGAGTGTGGGCTTTCCATGGCCAAGGAAACTTAGCAAGCTAGGCAAGGCTGCCACGTGCAGCTGTTCACAGTGTGACCTGAATAAGAGGGCGACCTCTAAGGTGGTGTCATTCACATTGTAGACATAGGCTGACGTGCACAAGAGCATGTGGATGGACATGGAGATTACAGGTCTCCTAATGGAGTACTGGAAACAGTGACAAGAGTACTGGTTTATATCAACCCACACTTGCACACAAGGCCAGGCACACACACAAGGAAATCTGTGTGGCTTGTCTACCTTTTGCTCTGGGAGAATCCCGACAAGATGACTTTAGCCTTCCACCACTTTAACAGGCCAAGTAGCTTGGCTGAAATCTAATTGGACTTCAGTGTTCACCACAGACTTTGAATAACATTTTGCTTATGGAACTTCACTTAGGATATATTTAAACTGGAGGCCACGCATTAGTGTTATCCCTCCCACCCACTATGACATGCAGGCCATATCTGCAGTCAATCTTCAAATGATGTTGGGAGGGCTACTCACCAGAGTTCCCACAATTCCAAGGCCTGGAAGGGATAGTTATTCAGATTGTGCAATAACATAATAATAATAATAGCAATAAAATAAAAGGTTTTCCCCTCCCCTTCTTCAAAATGGAAAGCCTTTTTCTAATTTGTCTAAAAGTGCCATATGAGCTACTGGCAACCCTGGAGTTAAGAGTAGCTTTCTTTTAAATGAGAAATGGCAGAGAGAGAAACACCAATCATCTCCATGGAAATGAAAATTAGGGTACAGGCTTGGTATAAAATACAGGATATGACATCTGTACATTTACTCTGAGGTCAGAGGGTTCTCTTAGGAAACTCCTCAGGAAATGGAAGTATTTACTCATTCATTCATGCAGAGATGACTTTTCCATTGGGTAAGGAGGCTTAGTGCTTAAGATCCATGATATTTCTAGTGGCTCATAAAAATATTTTAACTTATTTTTTAAAATCAGAATAAAAACTGAATGTTTAGATAGAAGAAAATGTTTATATATTCATTTTTATACCACCACAGCTGTAAAAACATAACTTTAAATTTTTTTTAATGGAAGAAGTTGCCCACAAAGGCAAAAGTGCATAGAGTCCCTGAAAATCATCATGTGATTCTCTGTTCATTCATTCAGGAGAGCAGTCAGTCCATCAGTCAGTATGTCATCCCTTAGGACAGCCAATAAGATATATTAGGCAGCTGCTTTGTGTTGATTGCAGGTGAGGTGGGTAGAAGAGGATGTAGGTGTTTACATAGAAGGGTTCAGAGCTACTAAATGTTCCACAGCATTGAAATTTCTCCTTGTGGACAGAAGAAAAAACTGGGGTGTGGGTGATTTAAATGATTGACCCACCTGGAGCTATTGGCGTCTGAGCCAGGACCAACTCCACTCCAGGTCTGTGCTCTTCCTCTTAATCTAAAAATGTGAATGCTACCCTTCTTCAATGTTTACCTGCCAGTCAACAAAATCCCCACCATATACTTCTGAACAAGTATTGTAGGGCTTCTAGGTATTGAAAAGATCAACATTTCCTTGTTTTTATTTCTCCAACAAAGTTTCTCTTCTGAATCATTGACTATCTATGTTTAGGAGTGGCAGGGAGAAGATAAGTGATGACAGGGATTTATGGGCTCAGAATGAGGCATAGCAGGAAGCCAATCGGAAAAGGGATCAAGCAATTTTTTTTTCTCCTACAAAGGAAATATACGTTTATTGTAACGTGATTGAAAAATACAGACAGGCAAAAAAACCCACCTAGACTTTCATTTCTGGCTATAAAAATAATCAAATAGAGCTAGAAAAATAAAGAGATGAACTCTAAATGGAGATTTAACACCAGATTGGAATTGGCTGAAGAGAGAATTAGAAACCTGATATACAGATGTGAACAAATTACACAGTCCATGCCAAGGAGATACCATCAGGGATGATGAAATAAGAACCTCAGAAAATAAAAGCAATGAGGAAACTGGCAAAAATTCCAAAAGATCAATTTTTTTCAGAACTCTAAAAGTTAACTAAAGGAACATTAACTCAAGAAAAATGGCTGAATCTTGGTAAGAAATGTGAGTTTTGTGATGTTTTAACTTCCCCCTCTCTAGTTCCATGGTAACTTTGAAAATTAATAGCCTGCAATCATGGTAAAAACCATCTGCCTAGCAGCCACTGGATGCTGATGGGTCAGAAAAGATTGGAGCACTTTCAAAGCCCCATTCTCAGAGAATTGTCATTATTTGGCCTGTTTAGCAAGTAGTTCCCTGGAAAACCATACTTTCAAGGCTTAACTTTGTTTGACTTGACTCCGAATTTGCCCAATGCAAAAACTCTTTTACCTGGGGCTGTTTATTGCAAACAACCAGTGACAATGTTTAACATCAAAGCAGCCTGAGGCAGTAGCAACAGTTGGGGAAAACAATAAGCTTCCCAAAAATCTTGAAAGGAAGAACTGAAGAATGACATACCTATAGGGGGCTTTGAAAAGTTCTGTATTCCTGAGCATTTAGAAGGCCATGGGTGTGTATATCAAAAACCAAACTCCTTGCCATTGAGTTGATTCTGACACATAATGACCCTATAGGACAGAGTAGAACTGCCCCATAGAATTCTCAAAGCTGTAATCTTTACAGAAGCAGACTGCTACATTTTTCTCCCATGGAACAGCAGGTGGGTTCAAACTGTTGACCTTTAGATCATCAGCCAAGAGCTTTAGCCACTGTGCCACTAGGGCTCCTTTTGTATGTATAGGGCTTATGCATATGCCAAGACCTGTGTACATGCTCAAGAAAGACCTGAGAAGGCCTGAATTGCTCATCTCTAGCTGACCTTGAGGTTTTGCACCTCAAGGAAGGAAAGCTAAAGTAAAGTTGTAAACTGTCTGGCTGAACATTGAAGGCATGCCCCAACATTCACACAAAGCCCTTCATGAAAGACTAGGAGGCTTATTGGTCTCAGGCATTTAAGGTTATCTTTATCCAATCATTAGCTTATCACTAAGCTACTAACCAAAAGGTTCATGGTTCAAATGCACCCCAAGGTGCCTTTGGAACACAGGCCTAGCAATCTGCTTCCAAAAGGTCACAGCCTTGAAAACTCTATGGAGCATCTCTACTCTGCGTATATGTGGTTGCCAATAGTTAGAATCAACTCAACAGCAACTAACAACAACAAAACAACAACAAAGATAAAGATAATTGCACAAACATAAAGAATACTATAAATGCATTTTTTGTTTGTAACTGCTTTTCCCCATTTTATTTAAAAGAAAATTGCATGAAAATGCTGCATAATATGGATGAACTTGGAGGACGTTATGCTGAGCAAAATAAGTCAATTACAGAAGGACAAATACAGTATTAGTTCGTTGTTGTGGAGGGTCAAGGAAAGGTTTATATATGGAGGGAAACTTTCTTTGTTGGTTGCCAGATGTGGGAGGGGAGGGGAGGAAACACTGACCCCCCCCCAAAAAAAAAAGAGCATTGACCCATGTCACTTTAGTTTTGTGTATTTCATTATACATAAACTGTATTCAATAAAATGCATTAAAAAAATTGCATGAAGCAATGATAATAAATCTGTGTTGATGGACACACAATATGTGAAGATGTAGTTTGTATGACAATAACAATACAAAAGAGGAGTAGGGAATGGAATATGGAATTACATGGAAGTCAAATTTTTGTATCCTATTGAAATCAACTTGATATTAATGCAAACTAGATTGTTAGAAATTAAACTGTTAATTGTAACCCTTAGTGCAACCACTAAGGAAATAAATTAAAAAATACAGTAAAAAAAAAAAGACAAGTATATTAAATGGTACACTGAAAAATATCCATTTAACACAAAACAAGTTAGTAACGGAGGAACAGAGAAACAAAAAAAGACATGACATATAAAAAATAAATATTAAAATAGCAGATGTCAGTAATGATACCAAATGTAAATGATTTAAACATTCCAATCAAAAGGCAGAGATGGATTAAAAAATATGAACCAACTCTCTGCAGTCTACAGGAGACTGCACCCACTCATTATCAACATGGTTAGTTTCCAAAGACTAGGTCATTATGTGAAAATTGGCATTATGCAAAAATAAAGGACCAGTTCAGTTCACAAAATGGAAGATAACTATATCATTACCTAACTGCCAAACCACTGAGAATCATCGCCCAACCACACTGACACATAACCTTAACTATCATAGCCAGTATTGATCTAGCCTTGCACCTTTACATTCATACTGCCAGATGCAGGTCATTAATGCACAAAACAGCTGGACAGTAGATTTTTTCCTATTGTAGTAAATGTGAAATGTCAGATAGCAAAATAGTTGATAAATGATGAATAGGTGTATATTCACAGGCACAAATAACTTGAGAATAAAGAATGAAAAAAAGCTATACCATGCAAACAATAATCAAAAAAAGAACTGGAGTATCCATACTAATAACAGACAAAACAGACTTTAAGACAAAAAGTATTACTAGAGACAAAGAAGGACATTATATAATAATAAAAGAGTAAGTTCATCAAGAAAATACAGCAATTATAAACATATTTGATCCTAATAAAAGAGCCCCCAAACAGCCGAAGCAAAAGCTGACAAAACTCGGGGGGGGGGGGCGACCCAAACCAAACTAACTGCTGTCAAGTTGATTCAACTCGTAGCCACCCCTCCTTGGGTTTCTGAGGTGGTATTTTTATGGAAGTAGATTGCCCAATCTTCCTTCTGAGGAGTGTCTGGTGGAATTGAACTGCCAGCCTTCTGGTTAGCAGTCAAATGCCTTAGGCACTATGCCACCGGAGCTCTTGACAAAATTGGAGGGAAACATATAAAATTTAATAATATCAGTTGAAGAGTACAATATTTCACTTTTCATAACAGATAGAAGCAGACAGAAGATGCATAAGGAAACAAAAAACCTGAACAATGCTATAAATCAACTAACCCTAGCAGACACTCCACCCAACAAAAACAGAGTATATCTTCTTCTCAAGGACACATGGAAAATTCTCCAGCATAGGCCTTCTGTTAGGCCACAAAATGAATCTCTATAAATTTAAAACATTGAAATTATACAAAGTATGTTTTCTGACCACAATAGTATAAAATTAGAAATCAAAAAAGAAGGAAATTTGGCAAGTGAACAGTACACACCAGAGTCACCAGGTCAAAGAAGAAATCACAAAAGAAATTAGAAAATACTTTGAGATGAGAGAAAGTAAAAATACAATATAACAAAACTTATGGGATGGTGCTAAAGCAGCATTTAAAAGTCAATTTACAGCTGTAAATGTTGTTGTTGATGTTATGTGCCTTCGAGTCAGACCTGACTCGTAGTGACCCCTCCTTGGGTTTCCAAACCAATACCACTATGGAAGTAGATTGCCCCATCTTCCTTCCAAGGAGTGGCTGGTGGGTTTGAACCACCAGCCTTCTGGTTAGCAGTCAAATGCCTTAGGCACTATGCTACCAGAGCTCCCGTAGCTGTAAATAGCTATGTTAAAAAAGAAGAAAGATGTCAAATCAATTACTTACATTTTCAACTTAAGAAATTAGAAAAAGAAGAACAAGTTAAGCCCAAAGCAAGCAAAGGAAGGAAGTAATAAAAATTAAGGTGGAAATCAATTAAATAGAGGTTAGAAAAATAATAAAGGAAATAAAAATTTGGTTCTTGGAAAGATGACCAAAATTGACAACCCCATAGGCAGACTGACCAAGAAAAACAAAGACTCATATTTTAAAATCAGGAATGAAAGACAGGACATTACTAATGACCTTATAGAAATAAAGAAGATTGTAATGAAACACTAAGAACAATTGTTTGTTACCAATTTAATAACCATTAACTATACAGATTCCTACAAAGGCTCAGGAAATGGAAACTGACTCAGGAAGAAGTAGAACATCTGAATATACCTAAAACAAATAAAGAAAATGAATTAGTAATCAAAAAAAAAACAAAAAACAAAAAACAAAAAACAAAACTAATACCCACAAAGAGAAGCCCAGACCCAAATGACTTCAATGGTGAATTCTATCAAACATTTAAAAAATAGCTAAAATCAATCCTTCACAAACTGTTCCAAAAAACAGAAAAGATGGGAATATTGTCCAACTCAATTTATGAAGCCAGTATTATCCTGATAACAAAAGCAGACAAATACATTATACAAAACTACAGACAAGTATCACTTATGAATATGGGAGTAAAAAGCTCTGAAATGCAAGAAGGAATGAATGATGAAAAAAGAACATGGTACATTTGGTAAATCAATATTGCCTGAATAAAACAACAATGTCTTACAGGATTTAAAAAGTAAGAATTGTAATATGACAAAATAGCACATTTGTTAGGAGTGGAGTAATCAGAGTTAAAGTTTTCTTAGGTCCTTCGCTAATTATGAAAGAAGAGAGAGACACTCTTTATTTTAGAT
Organism: Orycteropus afer afer; assembly: GCF_000298275.1. Taxonomy (NCBI): domain Eukaryota; kingdom Metazoa; phylum Chordata; class Mammalia; order Tubulidentata; family Orycteropodidae; genus Orycteropus; species Orycteropus afer. The sequence continues at coordinate 2,095,024 of NW_006921724.1, forward strand.
TTTTATATATTAAATATGCATCTTAATATTTCTAATATAAAAGATAAATGAATATTTATGTAACAGTGTGGCTGAAAATTGGAAAAGAAAAATTACCCCCAAATTCAAAAAGGATATGAAAGAAAAGTAAACTTAGAAAACTTTGGACAAATATAAAAAAGTCATGTAACTCATTACCTGGGAGCTCTGGTGGAGTAGTACCTAAGGCATCTGACTGCTAACAAGAAGGCTGGTGGTTCAAACGCACCAGCCACTCCTGAGAAGGAAGGTTGGGCAATCTACTTCCATAGTGATACTGCCCCAGAAACCCAAGGAGGGGTCAATATGAGTCGGATCTGACTCAATGGCAGTGAGTAACTCATTACCTGGGTAGTATCCTCTCTGCTGTAAATTAGTGATTCTTTTTCTATTGAGACCTTGACTCACAAGACCTATCAGATAAAGTTGGACACTGTAAACCCTTTGAGTCTCTTTCCTGGCTTCCAGATACTATCCTCTTGTATTTGTCCTCATATCTCTCAGACCATTCCTTCTCAGTTTTCTTTGATGGTTCATCTTCAAGTCCATTACCTATTGTAATGGTCCCAGGACATAGTTCTAATCCTTTCCCTACCTAAACCCACTCCTCTGATGATCTCATCCAGTTTAGTGGCTTCCATAATGCCTCTAGCCTGTCATCACCTCTGAATTCTGAATTCATGTACTTACTTGCCTATGCAGTGTTTCTACTTGGAAGTCTAATAAAAACCCAAACCCCCACTGCCAGTAAGATGACAGAACAGGCAGAGAAGCTACATAGACCCTCTTCAACACAGAAAAGAGAAACAAATTGACAACAGATAGAGAAGATAATTCTGGAAACTGGAGCTCTGAAAAGAAGAGTACAGAAGTGGATTAAATTGGTCGCTATGAGTCAGGGCCAACTTGACGGCAAATAACAACAACAACAACAAATAGAACCTGCATGAGAACAGTGAATAAGGAGACAAATGGAGCTGTGGACTGTGAACTATCCTGATGGCATGAACAGTTTGAATATGTCCAAGTGGTGTTAGGATGTGAGAATTAATCAAAAATTGGCCCTGCTCACCAAGGGCTACATGGATGTCTGCGCTGGTGGCTGATGACTAAAAAGGGAAACCACAAAGAAGGAGACAAACTGAGTTGTGGACTTTCAGCTGTCTGGAGGGCACAGACATTTTGAATGTTTACAGGTGGTGGCCATTCCAGATATTTAAGTGACAGCATTCTCATTCAGATTCCAGGACCTAAGAATAGGCTTCCCTTGTCAAGGACAGCATGAACATACAGGAGGCTGATCACTGGAAAGGAGACAGGTGGTGAGTGCATAAGTGCTGCCAACTAGTGAGTAGAGGAGCACTGTACACTGCTCACTCACATATATACAAACAAAACAAAGAAAATGAAAATCTTGGGTGAATCACCCCAACATACTATCACCAATTAAATATAAATGCAAAAAGCCACAGTGTCTCAGAGGCAACAGACCATTACAGTCCACACAAAGAAGTGAAATAAAGCAGTAGAAACAAGGGACCAAGATACAGACCCAGAACACATCCCAGAGGAAGAAGCAGCATTGGAACTCCTTGATAAGGAATTCAAAAGAACTATATTTAGATACCTTCAACAGATTGAGAGACAATTCAAGGAAAACACTTACAAAATTGAGGAACACACAGAGATAACCCTAGAACAATTTTGGGAGACAATACAAGAACAAAATGACAAAATAAATGAAAAATTAGAAATGATACAAAATCTACAGATAGAAATCCAGAAGATTAATACTAAATTTTCAGAAATAGAAAACACATTGAACAGGCAAAGGAGTAGAATTGAATCAATGGAAGACAGAATTAGTGAGATTGAAGACAAATACCTCAATACTTCTTTGGAAAGGGATCAATAAAAAAAAAATCAAAACAAAATGAAGAAAGCCTAAGGTTCATGTGGGATACCATCAAAAGGAATAACCTACATGTAACCAGAATTCCAGAACAGGAAGAAACAAATAAAACCACAGAGAGAATTGTCAAAGAATTGTTGGAAGAGAATTACCCTGGTATGATGAAAGATGAGAATACATCCATTCAAGAAGTCCAAAAAACCCCAAACAGGATAGACCCCAAAAGAAAATCATCAAGACATATCATCATCACACTCACCAAAATCAAAGACAAAGAAAGAATCCTGAAAGCAGCATGGGAAAAACGAACAGTTACCTACAAAGAGGAACCAATAAGACTAAGCTCTGATTTCTTGCCAGAAACCATGCAGGCAAAAAGACAATGGGAAAACTGGAAAAAAAAAAAAAAAAAAAAAAGTAAACCCAAACTCACTGCCATCAATTCTGGCTCATAGTGACCCCTGTTGGGTTTCTGAGGTGGTAAATGTTTATGGAAGTAGATTTCCCAGTCTTCCTTCCATGGAGTGGCTGGTGGGTTTGAACCACCAACCTTCTGATTAGCAGTCAAATGCCTTAGGCACAACACCACCAGAAGTATATATAAAACCCTTAAAGAAAAAAATTTCCAAAAAAGAATTATATGCCCACCAAAACTGTCCCTCAAATATGAAGATGAAATTAGGACATTTCCGGATAAACAAAAATTAAGGGAAGTTGGTAAAACCAGACCAACTTTACAAGAGATGCTAAAGGGAGTCCTTTGGACAGACAACCAACAATAGCAAATAACAGCTGACCATTAACACACATGATGACATAACCCAAAACCCAATTATGGAAGAATCCAATGTAAATAAGCTTAGAAGATTGTAAACAGGGAACCAGAGACATCAATTGGTAAGTGAGGTCAACTTCAGACCAAAAAGAGGGAAAAAATAGTGTAGCTAACAGAACTTCTAAATGCTGAGGAAGTCAAGACAACTGCAAGATAGAACAGACTGTTCTAAATAAACTTGGGAAGAAAATTATAAATCACTGAGTAACCTCAAAGAAAAATGATAAACCTTCACATCACAATAAAAAAGAGGACAAGCACAAATATTTAGCAAATACAAAGACAATAGCAATAAAGGAAGTGATAACATAATTCATAAACAAAATGAGCTCAGCACACAAAATTATATGAAACAAAGAAATCAGCAACATCACAAAGAAACACATAACAAAATGACAGCAATAAATGCATACTTGTTGATAATTACACTGAATATAAATGGATTAAATGCACCACTCAAGAGACAGAAAGTTGCAGACTGGATAAGAAAACATAATCAATCAATATGCTGTCTACAAGAGACACACCTTAGAGACAAAGATAAAAATAGACTAAAAATCAAAGGTTGGACAAAGATATATCAAGCAAATGGCAAACACAAAAGAGCAGGAGTGGCAATATTAATTTCTGGTAAAATTGACTTTAAGACAAAAACCACCATACGAGACAAAGAAGGACATTATATAAGGATTAAAGGATTGATTGAACAAGGGGATATAGCAATAATAAATATCTATGCATCTAATGAAAGAGCCCCAAAACACGTAAATCAGACTTTAACAGAATTGAAAAGACAAATAGACAACTCAACAGTCATAGTAGGAGACTTTAACACACTGCTTTCAATGAAAGATAGAACAATTGGAAAGAAATTCAACAAAGACACAGAAGAACTAAACAATACAATCCACCAACTTAACCTTATAGGCATGTACAGAGCTCTTCACCCAACAACAGTACAATATACATTCTTTTCCAGTGCACATGGAACATTCTCCAGGATAGACCATGTATTAGGCCACAAAGCAAGCCTTAATAAATTTAAAAACATTGAAATATTGCAAAGCATCTTCTCAGATCACAATGCTATAATATTAGAAATCAATAGTAGGAAGATTAATGGAAAAAGAGCAAACACATGGAAACTGAATAACACCCTCCTTGAGAATAACTGGGTAATAGAAAAAATAAAAAATTCCCGGAATCAAAAGAGAATCAAAACACAACATACCAAAATCTTTAGGACACAGCAAAAGCAGTGATCAGAGGCCAATTTATAGCAATAAGAACCAAACCAAACTCTCTTCCTTCAAGTAGATTCCAACTCATAGGGACCCCCTTTGGGTTTCTGAGGTGGTAAATCTTTATGGAAGTAGATTGCCCAGTCTTCCTTCCATGGAGTGGCTGGTGGGTTTGAACCGCCAACCTTCTGGTTAGCAGTCAAGTGCCTTAGGCACTACGCCACCAGAGCTCCTTTATAGCAATAAATATACAACAAAGAAAAGAGAAAAAAACCAAAATCAACACATTAACCCAACATCTCCAACAATTAGAAAAAAAGCAGCAAAAAAAGCCCACAGTCACCAAAGGCAAAAAGATTATAAAGATTCGAGCAGAAAGAAATGAAACAGAAAATAGAAAGTAGAAAAAATCAACAGGAATGGAAGTTGGTTTTTGAAAAGATGAATAAAATTGACAGACCACTGGCAAATTTAACAAAGGAAAAGAAGGAGGGAATATAAATAACATGAATAAACAACAAATTGGGTGACATCACCACAAAACCAAAATAAATTAAAAGGATAATATCAAGATATTATGAAGAACTAGGAAGCTCTGGTAGCATAGCGCCTAAGGCACATGACTACTAACCAGAAGCCTGGCAATTCAAACCCACAAGCCATTCCTCAGAAGGATGATTGAGCAATCTACTTCCATAGTGATACTGCCTCAGAAACCCAAGGAGAGCTTGCTATGAGTCAAATCCAACTTGATGGCAGTGAGTTTTTTTTTTTTTTTTTAAAGAACTATATTCCAACAAATTCGAAAATCTAGAAGAAATGGACAGATTTTTAGAAACATTCTACCTACTAAACGAACACAGACTGAGGATGAAAATTTGAACAGACTCATAACAAAAGAAGAAATTGAACAGGTCATAAAAACATCCCCACCACCATCAACAACAAAAAAACCTGACCCAGACAGTTTCACTGGAAAATTCTACTGAATGTTCAGAGAACTGATCCCAATACTACTCAAATTGTTCCAGAACATAGAAAAGTATTGAATCCTCCCAAACTCATTTTATGAAGAAAGCACAACCTTGATATTAAAACCAGGGAAAGATGTCACTAAAAAGGAAAACTACCAACCAATATCCTTCATGAATATAGATGCAAAAATCATCAACAAAATACTAGCCAATAGACTCCAACAATATATCAAAAAACTAATACATTGTGACCAACTGAGATTCTTACCAGGTATGCAAGGATGGTTCAACATTAGAAAAGCAATCAACATCATCTAACACATAAATAAAACAAAGGAAAAGAACCACATGACCCTATCAATTGATGCAGAAAAGACATTTGATAAAACCCAACACCCATTCTTGATAAAAACTATCAGCAAAATAGGAACTCCTCAACATAATAAAGGGCATATATTCAAAACCAAGAGCCAACATTATTTTTAATGGAGAGAGACTGAAATCACTCCTCTGTGAACAAGAACTAGATAAGGATGTCCTCTATCACCACTTTTATTCAACATTGTATTGGAAGTCCTAGCCAGGGCAATAAGGCAAGAAAGGGAAATCAAAGGCATCCAAATTGGCAAGGAAGAAGCAAAATATCCTTATTTGCTGATGATATGATCCTATACATAGAAAATCCAAGAGCCTCAGCAAAAAAACTACTGGAACTAATTGAGACATTTAGTATAGTGGCAGGATACAAGATAAACATACAAACATCAGTTGGATTCCTCTTCACAAGCAAAGAGATTGCCGAAAAGGAAATAAGGAAATCAATACCATTTACAATAGCTACCAAAAAAATAAAATATTTGGGAATGAATTTCACCAGCAACACAAAAGACTTGTACAAAGAAAAGTAGGAAATACTACATCAAGAAACCATAAGAGATCTACATAAATGGAAGAACATACCATGCTCATGGATAGGAAGATTGAACATTGTGAGAATGTCAATTCTACCCAAAGCAATCTATATATTCAGTGCAATCCCAATCCAGATCCCATCAACATACTTTAAGGATATGGAAAAATCAGTCACTAACTTTATATGGAAAGGAAAGAAATCTCAAATAAGCAAAGTACTATTGAAGAAGAAGAACAAAGTATGAGATCTCACACTCCTGGGCCTCAAAACCAACTATGCAGCCATAGTAGTCAAAACAGCCTACAATGGTACAATGACAGACACACAGACCAGTGGAATCAAATTGAAAACCCAGAAATAGATCCATTGACCTATGGTCATGATTTTTTATAAAGGGCTGAAATCCATTAAATGGGGAAGAAATGGTCTCTAACAAATTGTGCTGGCAAAACTGGATATCTATTTGCAGAAAAATGAAACAAGATCCGTACCTCACACTATACACAAAAACTAACTCCAGATGGATCAAAAACTTACACATAAAATCTAAAACAATAATGTTCCTGAAGGAAAAAAAAGGGGGCTAATTTAGGGGCCCTAATTTATGGCATAAATAGACTGTCAAGCATAACCCAAAATGCACAAACAGCAGAAGATAAACTAGATGAATGGGACCTTCTAAAAATTAAAATTTTATGTGCTTTAAAATACTTCTCCAAAAGAGTCAAAAGAGAACCTATAGATTGGGAAAAAATATTTGGCAATGACATAT
>NW_006921724.1:2104510-2108272 GCF_000298275.1 Orycteropus afer afer
AAAAAAAAAGAAAGATATTCAGGCGGCCAAAAAACACATGAAGAAATATTCACAATCATTAACCATTACAACAAAAACAGCTGCCATGGAGTCGGATCCGACTCATAGCGACCCCTCCTTGGGTTTCTGAGGCAGTATCTCTATGGAAGTAGATTATAGAGATGCAAATCAAAACAAAAATGAGATACCATCTTATCATGGCACTAATAGCTAAGTTCAACAACACAGAAAATAACAAATGCTGGTGAGGATGTGGAGAGATGTGGACTCTCATACACTGTTGGTGGGACTGTCAAATGATACAACCACTGTGGAAATCAGTATGGAATTCCTTAAAATGTTGAAAATAGAAATACCATTTGATCCAGCAATTACACTAGTAGGTATATGGCTTAAAGAAGTGAGAGCCAGGACAAGAACAGGTATATGCACATCCATGTCCATTGCAGCACTATCTACAATAGCAAAAAGATGGAAACAACCTAAGTGCCCATCAGCAGAAGAGTGGATAACCAAACTATGGTACATACACACAATGGAATACTATGTAACACTAAAGAATAATGTAGAACCTACAAACCACTGCATAACATGGATGAACTTGGAGGACATTATGCTGAGTGAAATAAGTCAATCACAGAAGAACAAATAGTGTATTAGTTCATTACTGTAAAAAGTCAAGGAAAGGTTTATATATGGAAGGAAACTTTCTTTGTTGTTTAGAACAAAGAGGGGAGGAGAGAGAACACTGAAAAAAAAAATTCTAAAAAACAAAAACAAAAACCCCATTGCTTTGGAGTTGATTCTGACTCATAGGAAGTCTAATAAGCATCACCAAATGTGCTTCTCATGCACTCTTTTCAATATCAATAAATGTCAACTCCATTTTTATAGTTGCTCAGGACCCAAATTTCAAACTCATCTTTATCTTCTTTTTATTTTCTGTTACATCTGATCCACCCACAAACAATGTCAACTCTACTTACACAATATATTCAGAATCCTGCTACTTCTTACCACCTCCATTGATGTCATCCTGGTGTTATCACCATCCTCTCTTGCAACTTTTTAACTAGTCTCCTAAATGGTCATGCTTGGATCATTGCAATAGCCCCTGTCCTTATGCCTGTGGTAGTCATTAGCACTATTTACCCCATGTTATTCTCTCACACTTGCAGAGCATAGTAGAGTTGTACGTGTTGCCCACATGGTTTTGTGAGGCCATATAACCAGTTCTGGCCAATGAGTTCTGAGCAGACATGATGCATGCCATTCTGGGTCTAAACACCTAATTGTCAGTGTGAGTTCCATCAGAGAACATTTTCCTTCCTGCCGTGACACTGACATTACTCAGATAGTAGCTGTCCTATTGGGCTGTCTCACTGAGGGAGGATGATGGGGCCATGACAGAGGCCCCAGCCCAGCCACAGGCATATGTACCATGAAGGAAAAATAAATCTTGATGTCCTAAGCACTAGGACTTTGTTACCACAGCATAATCTATCCTATATAGATTGATAACTTCCCTTCTATCTGTTCTCAGTATAGAGTAGCCTGTTAAATCCAATGTCCTATTAAGTGTGAGATAAACTGTGTCACCCTAGTTTAAAATTTTCCAGTGGTTTCCCTGGAAACTGCTTATAGTAAGAGTCAAAATTCTTACATCAACTCATAATACCCTGCATGACCTGACCCTGTTACCTTGTCTCCTCACTTATTCTACAACAATCACACTGGACTACTGGCTATTCTTCCAGTACACAAGGCATGCTCTCACCTCAGTGCTTTGTACTGGCTCCTTGTTCTGCCTTAAATGTTCTTTCCCCAAGTATGCACATGACTTGCTGTCTTTTGTCCTTCAAGTCTTTCTTAGCTGTCATCTTCTCAGTGAGACCTTCACTGGCTACCTTGACTACATTGCAAACAACCGCCTCCGCCCCATGCCAGCAGAAGATGGGAGTTTGTGTGCATGGAGGCAGGCCATAGTAAGCCAGCCCAGGAACAATGCAAGGCAGGTGTTTATGCCCTGAAGACAGGCTGGGTAAGCGAGCAGGGCAGGGGAGACCAGGAAGTGAGCAGAGCAGTTTGGAACAACTAAGGGAGACAAACTTGTCTGTCAGTTTGTTGTACTGTGGTGGCTTGCGTGTTCCTGTGAGGCTGGAGGCTATGCCACCAGTGTTTCAAATGCCACCAGTGTTACTCATGGTGGACAGGTTCATCAGAGCTTTCAGACTAAAACAGACTCAGAAGAAGGAAGAGGCCAACCACTTCTCAAAGAATTGGCCAGTGAAAACCTTATGAATAACAATGAAACACTGTCTGATATATTACTGGAAAACTTTATGAATAGCCCTGAAACATTGTGTTTTATAGTGCCAGAAGATGAGCCCCTCGGGTCAGAAAGCACTCAAAATACTACTGGAGAAGAGCTGCCTCCTCAGAGTAGAGTTGACTTTAATGATGTAGAAAGAGTAAAGCTTTTGGGACCCACCTTTGCTGATGTGGCACATCTCAAAATTAGAAGAAACAGCTGCAAAACTCCATTAATAATTGGAACATGGAATACACAAAGTATGAATCTAAGAAAACTGGAAGTTATCAAAAATGATATGGAACGTATAAAGATCGATATCCTAGGCATTAGTGAGCTGAAATGGACTGGTTTTGGCCATTTTGAATCAGACGAGCATATGATCTACTGTGCCAGGAATGACAAATTGAAGAATAGTGTGGATTCATCATCACAAAGAATGTATCAAGATCTTTCCTGAAGTACCATGCTGTCAGTGACAGGATAATATCCATATGCCTACGAGGAAGACCAGTTAATACTGAGAGCTCTCATGGTGTAGTGCCTAAAACATTTGACTGCTAACCAGAAGGCTGAAGGTTCAAACCCACCAGCCACTCCTCCGAAGGAAGATTGGGCAATATACTTCCGTAGAGATACTGCCTTGGAAACCCAAGGAGGGGTGGGTCTGAGTCGGGACTACTATTATTCAAATTTATGCACCAACCACCAAAGCTAAAGATGAGGAAATTGAAGATATTTTACCAACTTTTGCAGTCTGAAATTGACCAAATATGCAATCAATGTGTGTTAATTATCACTGGTGATTGGAATGCAAAAGTTGGAAACAAAGAATCACTGGTAGTTGGAAAATGTGGCCTTGGTGATAGAAATGACGCTGGAGATTTCATGAGACAATTTTGCAAGATCAATGACTTATTCATTGCAAATACCTTTTTTCACCAACAAATGGTGGTATTCATATGGACTTCACTAGATACAGTACATAGGAATCAAACTGACTACATGTGTGGCAAGAGGCGATGGAGAAGCTCAATATCTTTAGCCAGGAGCTGATTGTGGAACAGACCATCAACTGCTCAGATGCAAGTTCAAGCTGAAGTTGAAGACAATAAAAACAAGCCTATGAGAACCAAAATATGACCTTAATTATATCCCTCCTGAATTTAGAGACCATCTAAAGAATAGATTTGATTCACTGAACACTAATGACCGAAATCCAGAGGAATTGTGGGAGCACATCAAGAATATCATCCATGAAGAAAGCAATGGCTATTAAAAAGACAGGAAGAAAAGACTAAAATGGATGTCAGAAGAGATTCTGAAAATTGCCCTTAAATTGAGAGTAGCCAAAGTAAATGTGGGAGCCCTGGTAGCATAGTGGCTAAGGCACTTGACTGCTAACCAGAAGGCTGGTGGTTCAAATCCACCAGCCACTCCTCAGAAGGAAG
>NW_006921724.1:2108782-2127172 GCF_000298275.1 Orycteropus afer afer
TATGCCAAGAGATTTGGAAGACAGCTACCTGGCCAACTGACTGGAAGAGATCCATATTTGTACCCATTCCAAAGAAAGGTGATCCCACAGAATATGGAAATTATTGAACAATATCTTTGACATCACACACAAATAAAATCTTACTGAAGATAATTCAAAAACAGTTGTAGCAGTATATTGGCAGAGAACTTCCAGAAAAGTAAGTTGGATTCAGAAGGGGATGTGGAGCAAGGGATATCATAGCTGATGTCAGATGGATCTTGGCTCAAAGCAAAGAATACCAGAAAGATGTCTATTTTTGTTTTGTTGACTATGCAAAGACATTCAATTGTGAAGATTGTAACAAATTGTAGGTGACATTGAGAAGAATGGGAATTTCAGAACACTTGATTGTACACATGAGGAACCTGTACATAGACCAGGAGGCTGTTGTTCAAACAGAACAAGGGGATACTGCATGGTTTAAAATCAGGATGGGAGTGAGTCAGGTTTGTATCATTTCACCATACTTATTCAATCTGTATGCTGAGCAAATAATCCGAGAAACTGGACTATATGAAGAAGAAGGTGACATCAGGATTGGAGGAAGGCTCATTAACAACCTGAGATATGCAAATAACAAAACTTTTCTTGCTGAAAGTGAGGATTACTTGGAGCACTTACTGATGAAGATTAAAGACTATAGTTTGCAGTATGGATTATTGTTATATTGTTATGTGCCATCGAGTCGGACCCGACTCATAGCGACCCCTCCTTGGGTTCCTGAGGCAGTATCACTATGGAAGTAGATTGTTCCATTTTCCTTCCGAGAAGTGGCTGGTGGGTTTGAACTGCCAGCCTTCTGGTTAGCAGTCAAGTGCCTTAGACACTAGGCTACCAGAGCTCCTGATATGATGATAATACATAGAAATTCCACAATAATAATCCAACAATTAGGATTATCAAGGTGGCTAGAATTCAAAATATATACAGAAAACTCAATTACATTTCTATATATCAATGACAAACAGAAAACACAACAACAACAACAACAACAACAAAGCCCTACTAGTTCATCCAGCCTAAAAACAAAAAACAAAACCCTAGTGCTAAATATGGAAGCTCTTGTGGCGCAATGCTTAAGGCATTTGACTGCTACCCAAAGGGTTGGTGGTTCAAACCCACCAGCAACTCCTCAGAAGGAAGATTGGGCAATCTACTACTGTAGAGATACTACCTCAGAAACTCAAGGAGGGGTCTCTATGAGCTGGAACCAACTCCATGGCACTGAGTTTTTTTTTTTTTTTAAAGTAGTAAATATAAGGAGCACTGATGGTGCAATGCCTAAACCATTTGACTGCTAACCAGAAGGTTGGTGGTTCAAACCCCCCAGCCACTCTGCATAAGGAAGATGAGGCAATCTACTTTTGTAAAGATTTACCTCCTTGGAAACCCAAAGGGAGTTGCTATGAGTCAGAATCGACTCGATGGCTGTGAGTTTTGGCTTGAGTAGCAATAGAAATAAAAAGTATTTTTGAAGAAAATTATGAAATTTATTGAAAGAAAGTAAAGAAATTTTAAATAAATAGAGAAATATTATGTTCATAGATAGTAGTAATAAACCTCCTAAGGGAATCAGTTTTCCCTCAAACTGCTCCATAGATTCAATGCAATTACAATAAAATAATTCCTAAAATTTTCTGTAAAATGGAATTTGGCAAAGTGATTCAATAAATTATAAGAAAGTGCAAAGGCTCAAGAGCTAAGACACTCCAAAGAAGAATAAAAGTATAGGAAGTTAAAACTATCAGATATTAGGACATATTTAGTAACTAAAGCATGTCAGAGAGAATAATGCTCTTCAAAAGAATCTTCTCAGTCCCCAGAGAAGGTTCACTTCAGACATAACTGAAAAAAGTTAATGGGAAAGAAGATCTTCCTGAAGGGTGGAGCCAGGACCATAAATACCCCAAATAACAAGGGAGCTACTGTCAGAATTAGAGCCTATTCAGCAACATTGCTCAGCCCCAGGTAGAGGACTCTACTATCTATCCAGATTAGCTGCAGGCTACTCTGACTAATCTGTCCTGGAAGAAATGCAGTGGGAATGTTCCTTAATAGCTAGAATGGCCAGACTTTGTCTTATCTACTTTAGTTATCAGAAGGGCCCCTGGAGAAGGATGTTATGCTTGGTAAAGTAGAGGGTCAGCAAAAAAGGAGAAGACCTTCAACAAGAAGGATTGACACAGTTGCTGCAACAATGGGCTCAAGCACAACAAGGATTGTAAGGATGGTGCAGGACCAGGCAGTATTTTGTTCTGTTGTGCATAGGGTTGCTATGAGCCAGAGCTGACTCCATGACACCTACCAACAACAACAAATCTGACAATGCATTAACACAGGGTGATATTGGTTTGAGGATAGACACTCATTAAAATAAATGGAGACTTGATCAATGCTAGAGGTAAAATTGAAGTTCATCAAGGAAAGAAGGAATTAGCTAATTGGGTACATGTAAGAAAAAATTAAATTGGACTCTTTCCTTGTTGCATAAAAAAGTCAATTATAGATTGATTAAAAACTTGATTTGGTATGAGTGATAATCATTTAAAAGAAAATATAAAAGAATATCTATATGACTCCAGGATAGGAAAAAACCAAACAAACCAAACTCACTGAAGTGGAGTTGGACCCTACTCATAGAGACCCCTCCTTGGGTTTCCGAGGTGGTGTCACTATGAAAGTAGATTGCCAAGTCTTCCTTCCATGGAGTGACTGGTGGGTTTGAACCACCAGCCTTCTGGTTAGCAGTCAAATGCCTTAGGCACTATTCCACCAGAGCTCCTGAGGATAGAAAAGGATTTCTTAAATAAGAAAAAACACTAAGCACAAAATAAATGATACATTTTGACCACAAGCTGTAAAGTGGAGAGGGCATTTGCAATACGTGTAACCAACAAAGTAAGAGCCTTCAGACTATCAGGAACTCCCACAAATAATAAGAAAAATACGAGCTCATGTTAAAAGGGACAAAAGATGTAAACAAGCATTTTACAGAAGAGGAAACATAAATGATGAACAAGCATATGAAAATATGATTAATTCCATTAGTCATCAGAGAAATGCAAATTAAGAGCACAAAAGAGTTTCATAAACTCACTAGATAGGCAAAAATCAAGAAGTTTATCAGTCCCAAATTTGTCAAGGAAGTGGAGCAAGAGGACATTTTATGCACTATCACTCCATGGATACATTATTTCAACCACTTTAAAAAACAACATTATTTTATACAGTTGAACAAGGGTTTATTTAATAACATAACATCTTAAGTAAACATCCTACATAAACTCTTGTACATGTATAATAAGAAACATGTACAGTTATGTTTATGGCACTATTACTTAAACTGGAAACAATCCAACCGTCCATTAACGGAGAATGCCGCATATTCACATGATAGAATTTTAAGAAGTAGAGAAAAATAAGTGAACTAAACAGGTAGGCTACAATATGGTTGAATCTTAGAAACAATATGAAGTGAAAAAGCATATTTCATGGACTATATAATATGAGTCATTTTTATAAAGCTAAAAGTAATTAAGTGATGTATTACATACGTGGGAGCTCTGGTGGCATAGTACCTAAGGCACTTGACTGCTAACCAGAAAGTAGTGGTTCAAACCCACCAACCACTCCTGAGAAGGAAGGTTGGGCAATCTACTTCGGAAACCCAAGGAGGGGTCGCTATGAGTCGGAAACTACTCAACAGCACCTAACAGCAACAACAGCAACATTACATACATAATTAAGCACATAATTAAGATGATTATGCAAATTATTATATAATTACATTATGTGTTATTTAGGGATACATACTGATTTTTTTTTTGGTGTTGTTGTTAGGTGCCTTCGAGTCGTCTTCGATTCATAGCAACTCTATGCACAACAGAACGAAACACCAGCCGATCCTGAGCCAGCTCCATGATCCCTGCTATACTTGAGCCCATTGCTGCAGCCACTGTGTCAATCCTTGAGGGCCATCCCCTCTTTTGATGACCCTCCACCCTACATGACATCTTTCTCCAGAGAATGGTCCCTTCTGATAACATGACCTAAGCAGGTGAGATGAAGTCTGGCCATTTTCACTTCTGGCTGCACTTCCTCCAGGACAGACTTGTTAGTTCTTTTAGTAGTCCGCGGTACTTTCAGCATTCTTCGCCAGCACCACAACTAAAAACCATCAGTTCTTCTTAGGTTTTCCTTATTTATTGTCCAGCTCTCACATGTATATGAGGTGATTGAAAATATCATGGCTTGTGTCAGGTGTACCCTCGTCCTCAAGGAGACATCTCTGCTCCTCAGCACTGGAATGAAGTCTTTTGCAGCTGACTTGCCCAGTGCTATCCGTCTTCTGATATCCTGACTGCTGCTTCCATATGCGACGACTGTAGAATCAAGCAATGTGAAGTCCTTGACAACTTCAATCTATTCTCCATTCATCGTGATGCTGCTTGTAGGTCTAGTTGTGAGGATTTTCATTTTTTTTTTATATTGAGATGTAAACTATACTGCAGACTGTATTCTTCAATACTCATCAGTAAGTGCTTCAAGTCATCCTCACTTTCAGCAAGCAAAGTTGTGTTGTCAGTGAATCGCATGTTGTTAAATGATTCTCCCACTAAACTTGATGCCATGTTCTTCTTCATATAGTGCAGCTTCTTGGATTAATTGCTTAGCATACAGATTGAATAAGTATGGTGAAAGGATACAACCCTGACTCATGCTTTTCTTGATTTTAAACCATGCAGTGTCCCCTTGTTCTGTTTGAATGACAGCCTCCTGGTCTATGCACAGGTTCTTCATGAGTACAATCAAGTGTTCTGGAATTCCCATTCTTATCAATGTTATCCATAATTTGTTATGATACAGTTGAATGCCTTTGCATGGTCAATAAAACACAAGTAAGCATCTTTCTGGTATTCTTTGCTTTCAGTCAAGATCCATCTGACATCAGCAATAATATCCCTTATTCCATGTCCTGTTCTGAATCCAGCTTGCATTTCTGGAAGTTCCCTGTCAATATATTGCTGCAATTTTTAAAATTATCTTCAGCAACATTTTACTTGTTTGTGACATTAGTGGTATCGTTCAATAATTTCCACATTCTGTGGGATCACCTTTCTTTGGAATGGGTACAAATATGGATCTCTTCCAGTCAGTTGGCCAGGTAGCTATCTTCCAAATTTCTTGATATAGATGAGTAAATGCCTCTAGTGCAGCATCCTTTTGTTGAAACATCTCAGTGGGAATTCTGTCAATTCCTGGAGTCCTGTTTTTCACCTATTCCTTCTGTGCAGCTGTAACTTCTTCCTTCAGTACCATTGGTTCTTGATCATATGCCACCTCTTGAAATATGTGAACATCGACCGGTTCTTTTTCATACAGTGGCTCTGTGTATCCCTTCCGTTTTCTTTTGATGCTTCCTACATCATTCAATATTCTGCCCAGAGAATCTTGCAATATTGCAACTCGAGGTTTGAATTTTTTCTTCAGTTCTTTCAGCTTGAGAAATGCCAACCATGTTCTTCCCTTTTGGTTTTCTAAATGCAGGTCTTTGCACATTTCATTATAGTAACTGACTTTGTCTCCTCAAGCTGCTCTTTGAAATCTTTTCAGCTCTTTTATCTTGTCATTTTTTCCATTTGCTTTAGCTACTCTCCATTTAAGAGCAAGTTTCAGAGTGTCTTCTGACATCCATTTTGGTCTTTTCTTCCTTTCCTGTCTATTTTTTTAAATTCCAACTCACAGTTACCCTATAGGACAGAGTAGAACTTCCCCATAAGGTTTCTTTCTTTCTTTTTTTATTGTGACTTGGGTGCAAATTTACAGAGCAGAATTTGTTTTATATTCAACAGTTCATGTACATTTGGTTTCACTCCCCAATTAACATCCCGAAACCTAACCCACTCTCCTCCTCTCCCTTCCCAGTGACCTCCCCCCCCATCCCTGTGCATTCTTAGTCATGCACTCCTGTCTGTCCAGTTTTCCCTCCATGTGAATGCTGCTCCTCTGGTGCCCCGTTGTCAATTTCTCCAAGGGGTGTACCTCCGTAGACATAGGTGGGTGCATTGCCTTGGGTTGGCTGTTCTGCACGTAAGTCTTACTACTGTTCGGCTGAGAGCCAGCCCTTGGCAGTGAGTTTTATCCAAGCCCTGAAGCATATCCCAGGGTCACAGTCTTGGGGGTCCCACCAGACTCCATCTGATCAGTAATTCTGGTAGTAATAGTGCTTTTGAATTTTGTTCCATACTTTTCCTTCCACTCTATCCAGGATCTCCAGTTTTTATCCCTTCCTGAGTGGTTGGCATTGGTAGCCAGGCACCATCTAGTTCTGGTCTTAAGGTTCATCATATCCTATGGCTGCTTGTTTCCAAATGTCCTTGGTTTTCTTCGCTCTTCTTAATCTCAGATGAGAGGTCTTTTTAATGACCTTTCGCTTTCTTCATGTATGATGTTCTTAACGTCTGGTTTTCAGTCATTGGTGTTCAATGCATCAAATCTATTCTTAAAATGGTCTCCAAATTCAGGTGGGATATAATCAAGGTCATGTTTTGACTGTCATGGATTTGTTTGAATTTTCTTCAGCTTCAGCTTGAACTTGCACATGAGTAGTTGACGGTCTGCTCCACAGTCAGCTTCTGGCCTTGTTTTTGCTAAAGTTATTGAACTTCTCCATCACCTCTTTCCACAGATGTAGTCAGTCTGATCTGTGTATTCCATCTGGTGAAGTCCACTTGTATAGCGCCATTCATGTTGTTGAAAAAAGGTACTTGGAATAAATAAGTTGTTGGTTTTGCAAATTTCTATCATGCGATCTCTGGAGTCATTTCTATTACCAAGGCCATATTTTCCAACTACAAGTGATTCTTCGAATTGTGAATTGATTCTTCTTTGCCTTCTAATCACCAGTAATAATCAATGTATCTTGATTGCATGTTTGGGCAATTTCAGAATGCAGAAGATGATAAAAATCTTCAATTTCCTTGTCTTTGGCTTTGCTTTGTTGGCTTTGGTGGTTCATGCCTACATTTGAATAATAGTTGTATTAACTGGTCTTCTTTGTAGGTGTATGGATATTATCCTATCATTGACAGCATTGTACTTCAGGATAGATCATGAAACATTTTTTTGTGATGATGAATGCCACACTATTCCTCTTCAATTCATCATTCCCAGCATAGTAGATCATATGGTTGTCTGATTCAGAACGGCCAAAACCTGTCCATTTCAGTTCACTAATGCCTAGGATATCAATCTTTATCCTTTCCATTTTATTTTTGACTACTTCCAATTTTCCTAGATTCATACTTTGTGTGTTACCTGTTCCAATTATTAATGGATGTTTGCAGCTGTTTCTTCTCATTTTGCATCATGCTGCATCAGCAAATGGAGGTCCCAAAAGCTTTACCCCATCCAAGTCATTAAGGTCGACTCTACTTTGAGGAGGCAGCTCTTTCCTAGTCGTATTTTGTGTGATTTCCACCCTGAGGGCCTCATTTTCTGGCACAATATTGGACAATGTTTCAGGGCTATTCATAAAGTTTTCCTGTACTATATCAGACAATGTTTCACTGCTATTCATAAGGTTTTCATCAGCCAGTTCTTTGAGCAGTGGATGGCCCCTTCCTTCTTCCAAGTCATCTTACTCTGGATGTTTCACTGAAACCTGTCCACTATGGATGACCCTGCTGGTATTTGAAATACCAGTGGTATAGTCCCCAGCCTCACAGCAACACACAAGCCTACAGTATGACAAACTGACAGACGAATGGTGGGTTGGTTCTCTAGTAGGGCTAAATAGAAACAAATAATTGTATCTCCCACTTTTCAACTAGTTGTTCATTCATTTTTATTTCATTAATCCAGTCCAACTATATTGACTCAACTCTGAGTTGACTCAGAGCCATGACAACCCCATGTGTGGCAGAGTAAAACTGTACTCTGTAGCATTTTCTATTGTGATTTTTCATAAGTAAATCACCAGACCTTTGTTCTGAGGTGCCTCCAGGTTGACTCAAACTCCAAACTTCTGGTTAGCAGCTGTGTACATTAACCATTTGCATCACCCAGGGACTATTTTCGATAGTGAGTTAGAAATTGGGTCTAAGTAGAGTAGAGGACTGTCTGTATAGCAGTCCTGTCTATTTTCTATGCAAATAGCAATGGGAAATAGCCAAACTGAGAGTCAACTTAAGATGTGGGCAAGACTAGATAGGGGAGGGAGCATGGAGTCTAAGACCTGTACTATGAATGATATTCCCCATTTTTCTTCTTCCTCACTATCATCATTGTTGATGTTGTAAGCATCATCATCTTCATATAAAATTCCTGAGTACTTACTACGGGACAGGAGCCTTTCAAAGCCCTTTATGTTCTTTAGAGGTCCCTGTGTGGCACAAATGGCTTGCACCTGACTACTGATCTGAAGGTGCTCGGTTTGAACCCACACAGAGGCTCTGTGGCAGGATCTGGTGATTTGCTTCTTTAAAGATCACAGTGAAGAAAGTCCTATGGAGCTCACTTCTACTCTGTGAAGCAAGGAGTTGCTGTGGGTTGGAATTGATTCAAAGGCAATGGGTTTGGTTTTTTGGTTTCATATTCTTTGGAGCCTCCGGGCAGTACAAACGGTTAATACACTCAGCTGCTAACTGAAAGGTTCAAGGTTTGGGTCCACCCAGAGATGTCTTGGAAGAAAGATCTGGTGATCTACTTCCAAAAAACTCATTCATTGAAAACCCTAGGGAGCACAGTTCTACTCGGACACATGTGGAGTCACCAAGAGTAGAAGTCCACTTGATAGCGACAGGATTTTAACTGATTTATATGTTCTATTTCGTTTAATTCTTGTAACAACCCTATGAGTAGATGCTGTTATTATAACCCTGATTTATAGATGAGGAAACTGAAGTGCACATAGTCCCCAAGTCACGTTTCTGGGAATGTGGTCTCACCATTTCAAAAGAAATGAACGTACATTGCGTAGTGCAGATGCTGTAATTTAGCGAAGCTACAATGGTGCTAGGGGAGGAAGGGGCATCTCTGAGTGCTGGCAGGTCCAGGCATGTCTTTGATTTTATGTGTTGGGAGAGGGAGCTGCTTGATTTCCGTAGTGTTGTCTGGTTTAAGCTATTTTCCCAAAGGTATAAGTGCTTGTGTGTGCGTATATTTAACTTTAAAAAATTAATTTAAAAAGTTTCCCATTAAGAGCTTCTGTGTTTGGATCCCTGATTAGTTTTCCAAGAGTTTAACCTTCAGGGATGCGAATACAAACAGTCTATCATTTCATGGCCATTTTCTTCCTTGAATAAGACTAAATAAGAAGTGAGAGGTGCCTTTGCAGGGCTGGGGATGGGAGCAGGGAAAACATAAGATCAAGATAGTACAGATTTTACTCTATTGTTGCTGTTATTACCTGCCATTGAGTTGGCCTCCAACTCATTAGGACCTCGTGCACAACGGGGTCAGACCATTGCGATCCATAGGGTTTCTTTCTGGTTAATTTTTGGACGTAGATTGCCAGGCCTTTCTTCCTAGTCCACCTTAGTCTGGAAGCTCTGCTGAAACTTGTTAAGCATCATAGCAACATGCAAGCCTCCACTGACAGATGAGTTGTGGCTGCTCTTGAAGTGCATTGACTGGTAACTGAACCCATGTTCCTCACATGGAAGGTGAGAATTTTACCATGAAGCCACTACTACATTCTACAGGCTCAGAAATCAGAGAACACAGTGGGGCTCAATCACTCATTAGGGTAGTGATTGTAAGATGTACTCCCTCTAGGAGGCAGGAAAACAAACTGAGGTACAGTAAAAGAACCTGTTATCAGCAGTGACGGAACAGAGGGTCAGGCACCACAACATGGGGATTTAACAAGCAAAGCCCTATTTTCAGATTCACAGTGACAAATAGTGCTGGGGGACATCTGTGTGCAGAATACCAACAGGAAAGGCATACTCAAGAAAGAGCCCTCTTGGATAATGACAGAAGTATTCACACAGTAGACAGATAACATGGAAATTGCCTGGAGAAAATGATTCCAGTAAAATAAAACGGATATCTACCACCTTCATCACTTTTTTTCTCACCACTTTTGAATACTGTAAAGTTAATCTATCTTGTCAATATTCAGAAACAAAATGAGAATTGATTGCACACAGTTTGCCATTTTATTTCAAATACCAGGTTACATGATGTGATGTTTTCCTTCTCTTTTACCCTTGTACCCATTCCAATAAGAACGGCACTGAATTAGCACAGTAATAAAGTGTTCTGCACTCATGTTTATAAGCCTTACCACTGTGCTGCCCTTCCTATGGGAGAATAATGTTGGTGATTTACCAAGTCCAGTGTCAAAAGATACAGAAAATCTCTACCATGATGTAATAATGATTTTAATTCAGTAGATTCAGCCAATTGCTGATTATTTAAATAACAATGAGCCCTGCCTTTATGCTCAGGTTAGAAATCCCTTGCATCAGCAGTTGTGTTTCTTCTGAACCTACTGGAGGGCCACTGAAGTTCACCTCCAACTATGCAAAAACAAATTGATATGCACATTTTTTGAACATCTAGAAAAAGACATTCTCCATGTCTGCTCTTAAATCTGCTTTCACCAAAGTCATTGATAAATTAATGAATTAAGTGATGCATGAAGTAAAAAATGTTAACATTTATTGAGGCATGGAGTGTGCTCCAGCCAGCTAATCCTTAAACAACCTTCTATTTTGGTCTCTATTTTACTGATGAGCAAACTAAAGCATAGAGAGATTAAGTAACTTTCCTGGCTCACAATGTAAGAGTGGAACCAGGATTCTAATTTAGGGAGGCAGGCTCCAGATTCTGTGTTCTCAACCACCACACTATTTTTTTTTTTTTGTTGAAGATAGGCACCGTGTGCTAATGATGGTCTTTATAACTCTTATAGTGCCTTACACCTAAGGGATGATGACATATTTTACAAAATGAAATGGAATTTGAATGTCTCATAATTGTTGTTGTTATGTGCTGTCGAGTCAGACCCAACTCATAGTGACCCCTCCTTGGGTTTCTGAGGCAGTATCACTAAAGAAGAAGATTTCTCAACCTTCCTTCCGAGGAGTGGCTGGGGGGTTTGAACTGCCAGCCTCCTGGTTAGCAGTCAAGTGCTGTAGGCACTATGCTGCCAGAGCTCCCAAAGTGATATTGCCACTTAGTGCTGTGACTTTGTTGCCAGCCAACACCTGCCCCTCTTTCCCATCTACCATCTTTATGTACTAACTCTCCTTCTAATCCTCTCTGTTTATCTTGTCTTCTACATAAATGCTATTTTATCTCTACCAAATCTGGGGGCCTAAGTTGCTTGAAGACAAAACAACTTTTATTTCTTTTTTTAAAAAGAAAGCACAAGAGATCCTTAAATTTTTATCCCAAACCTCAGGATTCTTCCTCAACATCTCACATTCTATATTTATGACTGGTATTTCCTATAAAACAAACAAAACAGTTTTGTAATTACCATATCAATAGCACACTTGAGGAATTACATACCCAGAACTCAGTCCCAAAAGCTGAGGACCTGATAGACATTCTTCAAGTGATACAAGAAAACCCCCTGTGACCCCCCCCAGCCTGAAAAGCCACTGGTTATAGATAGTGTTACAGACAGTGGACCAATGGAAGATTAATAAATGCACTTGAGAGCCAATCAGAAAGCCTCTCCACTTTCAAAAAATTCTACCCTAATAAAACGATCACTCTATAAAGCCCCACCCTCTTTTTGAACTCCTTTGAGTTGCTAGCAAAACCACAGTGAAAGTAGCAGACCCTTTACAGTTTGAATAAACAGCCTTCTGTGAATTCTTCAGGTGATCTTTGTGTTTTGACATTAACAATTGCAAACCTACTAGGTTAAATTCAAAAATTCTTTTCAGTTCTTTCTAGCCTTAGCATACATCTACTAAAGTTGTGTTCAAATTTCATTCTTTTTTTCTATGTTGTTATTTTATCTAGTTAGGTTCATCTGTTTCTATTTGCACTTGCTTTTAGGATTTGCTTTTCACATCTTTTTAAGGAGCTCTGATGACATCATGCCTAAAGCATTTGACTGCTAACCAAAGGTTGGCGATTCAAACCCACCAGCCACTTTGTGGAAGGAAGACTGGGCAATCTACTTCTGTAAAGATTTACCACCTCGAAAACCTTGAATCAACTCGATGGCAGTGAGGTTTTGTTTTTGTTATTTTCCCATCTTTTTAGTTTAATACTTTAATTTATAAACATTTAAATGGATCAGAAGTTTCTAAAGGGGGGGATAATATCCAAACCTACTGCCATTGAGTTGATTCCGACTCATAGTGACCCCCATTGGGTTTCTAAGGCTTTACAGAAGCAGCTTTACAGAAGCAGATCACCTCATTTTTCTTCTGAGAAGGGGCTGGTGGGTTTGAACCACTGAACTTTTGGTTAGCAACCAAATGCCTTAACAACTATACCACTAGGAACTCCTTTTGGTTCACAAGTTAAGCCTGCATAAAAAAGATATATTCAGAAAAGTCTTACTCCCGTCTCATTTCTGACTACATCTTATAGGCAGCCATTTACCTTGGTTTCTGCAATATCTTTCCCACGAGGGTTTTTTTTTTTTTTGTAAAATAAAATATTTTATAAAACAAATTTTATTCTGTAAAAAATAAGCAAGCAGACATGCGTATACTTTCTTATTTCCCATGGAAGGAAAATGTTTCAGGACAAGAAACTGAACAATAGTTTCCATTTGCTAAAGTAATTTGAAATCACTTAATTGATTATTTCCTTTTACCGTGAACAGGTTCCATTGATGACGTACTAGGACCAAAATGTGAGATCTGGAAGTGGACAAGCCCGGGTTTGAAACCTGGCTGCACATTATGGCAATGTGACCTGGAGTAGATTAACTGCCTAATCTTTTTTACTTCCTCAGCTGTCATTATGGGAAAAATAATGACCAGAAGAGAGCTGTGTTATGGCAGCGGCATGAAATTTCACATGTGAAAGTAGTTAATGTAACAGCTGACCTTTCTTGTGGAATTAGTAACATTAATCAATAACAATTGTCCCCTACATCTAGTCCTTTGTTTTTTGATTTTCTTAAATTGTATAAAAACTCTACAGGGAAAGGTTTGGAGACACTATGTCTCTGCTTTTTATTGATGTCAGGGTTAACTTTATGCTTAGTTGTTCCTTGAACATTTCAAAATACTCTTGGATGCTTGATATTTGAAAACAATTACTCTCTCTTCAATATCCCTCCTTATTCTGTATTTTTCAGGCAGTGGACCTTTTCTCATCAAAGACATTGTTGGGAATCTGATGAAACGCATGGATCCTCTTCTCCTATAGCAACTCCTCCTTGGGTTTCTGAGGCAGTATCTCTACGGAAGTAGATTGCCCAACTTTCCTTCCAAGGAGTGTCTGGTGGGTTTGAACCACCAGCCTTCTGGTTAGTAGTCACATGGCTTAGGCACTATGCCAGCAGACCTCCCTTCCTAAAATATACACACACACACAATTTTGCACATGGTCAGGAGTTGATGAACTCATTAAAGTCCATGGGATTCCATGTTCAAACAAAATGAGAAGCAATAAGAAATGAATGGAATAATTTTGATTTTGGGGCAATCATGTACATTCATGTGAGGGAGAGGAAATTAGAGTAAAAATAGGGATAAATAAACCCACTGCTGTCCAGGTGATTCTAACTCACCGTGACCTTATAGGACAGAGTAGAACTGCCCCATAGGGTTTCCAAGGCAGTAATCTTTATGGAAGCAGACTGCCACATCTTTCTCTTGAGGAGTGGATGGGGGGTTTGAACCACTGTCCTTTTGATTAGCAGCTGAATGCTTAACCACTGTATAATTTGGGCTCCTAAGGGGGGGTCGTAATGAGTTGGGTCGACTCGACGGCACGTAACAACAACATGGACAAATAGGAGTGAATTTACTAAAATTGAAATTGGGTTATGGGACACTCATGTGCTTTCACAGAATCTTTCTCCCCATATTGTAATTGTCAATATTTGTCTCTCTCCTCAAGTCTGGGGACAGGTGTTCCTGTGGGCTGGAACTCTTGTTTACAATTTTGTGTCTATCACCAATACCAATGCTTGGTAACTAATTTATGCTCAATAAATACTTGTCCATGGATAAATGAATAAAAAGCCCAAATGTTAATAATTCATTTATTTATTTGTCATATATTTCTTGGTGTTGTTTGTTGCTGTCAAGTTGGCTCAGATTCATGGCAATCTTATGTATAACAGAACTAAAATGCTGCCCAGTTCTGCACCATTTTCATGATTAATAGTTGGTGGGTTTGAATCCATTGTTGCATCTCTCTGTCAAACTATTTTACTGAGGGTTTCCCTCTTTTTTTGCTGACCCTCTGCTTTACCAAACATGATGTCCTTTTCTAGTGATCAGCCTTCCTGATGATGTGCCCAAAGTAAGTGAGGTGAAGTCTCACCATCCTGACTTCCAAGGAGCATTCTGGTTGTATTTCTTCTAAGACTGATTTGTATAACTCACCTCATTTCACAACCCTCCCAGAATGGGGGATGGGAGTATCTTGATGTGATTGAAGTTCGATTGTGAATTAAGCACACTTAAAACTGAAGATGACTAAGGTACCACTAATTGACAACTTTACTTTTTTTCTTCCAGGAAAATGAAGGAAGCTTGAAAGTGGAGTTCATTTTTGTTACAGGAAATAAAGACAGTGCCATCTTTATTTGTCTGAATATTGTATCTATTATACAATGATAGTCTCTTGGAATGTGTTTGAAAAATTTGGCTTAAAAATTTTGAAACGTCTTCCAAAACAAAACAGAACAAAACAGACATTTATAGCTAAAATGCCTTAACTTGAAGGAAAAAGAATGGAGTCTATGATCCTGAGAATGCCTTCCGGAGAGTTTCAGAAGCTTGGGAAAATTATACATCTCTATTACTCTTTGTATAGTGGAACATAAAAATTCAACTGACTTTATAATTTTGGTGAAAAACAAAACAAACATACCTCCAATTTCTGAGTCTGATAATTTGAACAATGTAGAAATAGCTGAGATCAGTTTTTGCAAGAGACTTAGGATATTTTTATGGGCTTACAGGCATACATGAGCATAATTAAATGTTCTGGAATTCTTAAACTTTGTAATGTTATCCATAGATTGTTATAATGCACACAGTTAAAAATGTCTTTGTGTGTTCAATAAAACATAGGTAAACATCTTTCTGGTATTCTTTCCTTTCAGCCATTATCCATCTGACATCAACATGATATCCCTTGTTCCATGTTGTCTTCTGAATCTGGCTTTAATTTCTGGCAGTTCTTTGTTGCTGCAGTAGTTTATGAATTATCATCAGCAAAATATTTTACTCCCACCTGATATTAATTATATTGTTTGATAATTTTCCCATTCCATTGGATCTATTTCTTTGGAATGGACATATATATGGATCTCTTTCAGTCATTTTTCCAGGTATTTGTCTTCCAAATTTCTTGGTATAGACAAGTGCGCACTTTCAGCATTGCACCCATTTTTTGAAACAACTCAATTGGTATTCCAATCAATTCCTGGAGGCTTTTTTCCCCCCAATACCTTCAGTGCAGCTTAGACTTCTTTCTTTAGTACTATCAGTTCTTGATTATATGTTACCTCCTGAAAAAGTTGTACATTGACCAATTCTTTTTGGTACAGTGATTCTGTATATTCTTTCTATCTTCTTTTGATGCTTCCTGCTTGGTTCAATATTTTTCCTATAGAATCCTTCAACATTGCAACTTGAGGCTTGATGTTTTTTCTTTAGTTCTTTCATCTTGAGAAATGCTGAGTGTGTTATTTCCTTTCGCTTTTCTAACTCTAGGTCTTTGCACATTTCATTATACTTTACATTGTGTTCCCAAGCCACCATTTGAAATCATCTGTTCAACTCTTTTACTTCATCATTTCTTTAATTGCTTTAGCTACTCTATGCTCAGGAGCAACTTTAAGAGCCTTTTCTGGTCTTTCCTTTCTTTTAAATGACCTTATGCTTTAGTCATGTTTGATGTCATTCCACAACTCGTCTACTCTCAGTCATTGGTGTTCAAGGCATCAAATCTATTCTTGAGATGATCTCTAAATTCAGGTGAGATGAACTCAAGGTTGTACTTTGTCTCTCGTGGGCTTATTTTATGTTTCTTCAGCTTCAACTTGAACTTGCATACAAGCACTTGATGGTCTGATCTACAATTGTCCCCTTGGCTTTTTCTGACTGATGATATTGAGCTTCCTCATCATTTCTTCCCACAGATGTAGTCAATTTCATTGCTGTGTGTACTATCCAGTGAGGTCCATGTATATAGTCATAGTGTGTGTTGTTGTAAAAAGTATTTGTAATGAATAAGTTGTTGGTCTTGCAAAATTCTGTGTTGCAATCTTCAGCTTCATTTCTGTCACCAATGCCATATTTTTCAACTATTGATCCTTCTTTCCAACTTTCACATTCTAATCACCAG
Source organism: Orycteropus afer afer (assembly GCF_000298275.1). NCBI lineage: Eukaryota > Metazoa > Chordata > Mammalia > Tubulidentata > Orycteropodidae > Orycteropus > Orycteropus afer. The sequence goes on from NW_006921724.1 coordinate 2,125,337, forward strand.
TATATATCAATGTGTCTTGATTGTATGTCTGATCAATTTCAGACTGCAGAAGTTGGTAAAATTATTCAATTTCTTTATCTTAGTGGCATTAGTGGTTGGTGCATAAATTTGAATAATAGTCATATTAATTGGGCTTCCTTGTAGGCATATGGATATTATCCTATCACTGATGGTTTTGTACTTCAGCACAGATCTTAAAATGTTATTTTTGATGATGAAAGTGATGCTGTTCCTCTTCAATTGGTCATTCCTGGAATAGTAGATCATATGATTGTCTGATTCCAAATGGAATTAGTCCATTTCAGTTCATTAATATCTAGAATATTTATCTTCAAGTGTTCCATTTCATTTTTGACAACTTCCAGTTTTCCTGGATTCATACTTTCTAATTCCACATTCTGGTTACTAAGAGATATCTGCAGCTGTTTCTTCTCATTTTGAGTTGTGCCACATAATCAAAGGAAGGTATCATAGGCTTTACTCCATCTACACCATTAAGGTTGAATCTACTTTCAGGAGGTAGCTCTTCTCTAGTCATATTTTGAGTGCCTTCTAACCTGAGGGCTCATTTCCAAGCAATATATCAGACCATGTTCTGAGGCTATTCATAAAATTTCCATGGCCAATTTTGTTTTTTTCTTTGGAAGTAGATCACCAGGTCCTTCTTTCTAGTCAGTCTTAGTCCTGGTGAAACTGGTCCACCATGGGTGACCCTGCTGATATTTAAAATACTGGTGTCATAACTTCTAGCATCACAGCAACATGCAAGCCACCCAGTATGATAAACTGACAGACAAGTGGTGGATACAAATAGCAGAAGGCTGTATATGATCAAAGGAGCCCTGGTGGTACAGTGGTTAAGCACGTGGCTGCTAATTGAAAGGGCAGTGTTTTGAACCCACCAGTTGCTCCATGGGAGAAAGATGTCTTCTTCCATAAAGATTATTGTTATTAGGTGCTTTCAAGTCTGTCCCAGCCCTAAGTACAAGAGAACATTGCCCTGTGCTGTGCCATCCTCACAATCATCACTATGTTTGAGCTTGTTGTTCCAGTCACTTTCAACCCATCTCATAGAGGGTCTTCCTCTTTTTCTTTCAGCCTCTACTTTACCAAGCATGATGTCCTTCTCCAGGACTTGTCCCTTCTGATAAAATGACCAAAATATGTGAGATGAAGTCTTGCCTTCCTAGCTTCTAAGGAGGATTCTGGACATACTTCTTCTGAGACTGATTTGTTTGTTCTTCTGGCAGTTCATGGTAAATTCAATATTCTTACTCAACACTATAATTCAAAGGCATTGATTCTCCTTTGGTCTTCTTAATTAATTGTCCAGTTTTCTCATGCATATGAGGTGATTGAAAATACTGTGGCTTGGGTCAGGTGCACCTTAGTCGTCAAAGTGATATCTTTGCTTTTTTTTTTTTTAAAATTTTATTTTGATTTGGGTGAAGATTTACAGCATAAACTCACTTTTCATACAGCAGTTCACATAATATACTTTGTCTCATGTCACTGACCAAAATTTACAATGCAACAGCTCCCCTCTCATTTCCTCCCCATAGTTCTTCCTAGTGTCCATCCCTCCATACTCTTCTGTGCCCTGAGCTGTCTCCCTGTGCATAAGCAGCCCTTACTTCTCCCATGATTGTTCTCTACAGGGCGTGTGTCTACTTGAGGTAAATGTTTAATTCACATGCCTGTACTTTGTTTAGCTGGAAACCACAGGTGTGGCTTCAATTCCAGACCTGCAGGGCAGCTAGGGGCCATAGTCTCAGTGGTTCCACCATGCTCTATTGGACCAGCAAACCTGGTCCCCAATTCTTCTTCTTTTTTTTT
>NW_006921724.1:2134044-2177179 GCF_000298275.1 Orycteropus afer afer
TTCTGTATCCTTCCCTTCAAGGCTCAGGGGTCCAAGATTATCTTCTGTGTCTGTGTTAATTGGTTTCCCTTTTCTTTGTTGAAGAGGGTCTTTGCAATCCTTCTGCCTAGTCTGCCATCTTGCCGGAAGCAGATATCTTTGCTTTTTAACACTTTAAAGAGATCTTTTGTAGCCGATATTCCCAATGCAATAGCATTTGATTTCTTGACTGCTGCATCCATGTGCTTTGTTTGTGGATCCAAGTGAAATGAAATCCTCAACAGCTTCAAACTTTTCTGCATTTATCTTGATATTGCTTATTGGTCCAGTTATGAGGATTTGTTTTTTTCTGTGTTGATTCATAAAGCCCTTAAAACTGTTCCACTCTGTCCTACATGGTGGCTATAAGTCAGAATCAACTCAGCAGTAATGAGGTTGGTATATGATCAAGCTAAAATGTTCAGCTCTGTAAGTTTCCAAGTTTAAAGGATATGGAGTTCAATATGGTCTGCTGTTAGCTAGGAAGGCTTCCTAGAGAATGGCTTTAGTGGTACCCTGAAGAAGAAGTATGGGCTGGATAGGTAGACAGGGTCAGGAGGGCGTTTTGGCTTAGCAGAACTAATCATGTGTTGTGGAGTCTCCATTTATCATTTGCAAACAAGCCCTGGGCTAAGATACTTTCTTGGGATTGGACATTAAAAGAAAAGTTAAAGTCAGCATGTGGAAGTTGTTGGCACTCTGATGACCTGGGTCTCCACACCATCCTTTGCCACAAATTTTCATTCTGGACAGTTGTGTAGAAAGGTGAACATCAATAGAGGGTCTCTGTGAAGGCAGCATTGTTAATAGAAAGAAACTGATTTTTATTTGATTTGTGAAAGAATATAAACCCATTATTGTTTTTGTTAGTTTCCATTGAGTGTGCTCTAACTCATGGTGATGCCATATACAACAGAATGAAACCTTGCCCAGTCCTGCCATCTTCACCATCTTTGGTACGTCAAGTCCATTGGCGCAGCTACTGTAGATTTGGAGCGCCTTCCATCCTCGGGTGCTCATCTCTCAGCACTGCTAATGAACAGAATTCTACTATGTATCCATAAGGTTTTCACTGGCTAGTTTTTGGAAGTAGATTCCGAGTCTGAGTCTGGAAGCTCCACTGGAACCTGTCTGCCATGGGTGACCCTGCTGATATTTGGTATACCAGTAGCAGAGCCTCCAGCATCACAGCAACCTACAAGCCACCACAGTACAACTAACTGACATGAAAACCTATTGAATAACTTTTAGTTCCCAAAACTTGTATTTGTCTCTGCTATATAAGATGTATATGAGGAATGTGTCATCATTTTTAGTAACTGGACAATTCACTCGTTGGAAGGGAAGAGAACTTACTAATGTCTACCCCGACTTTCCTTGAGGTCTGCGAATATGTTTGCTTTTTCAGAAGTATAGAGAAGCTCAGGAAACTTAAGTGAAAATAAGTGTAGCTGAGCTGGGCCTAGATGTAGTTAGTTACTTTTATTGCTATATCATAATTGTTTATGATTTCATTAATTTTGCCCCATGGGAGCTGCATTTGATCAATTTGCAAAATGATAACATTTGCATGTTCTCTGAGGACCAGTTTGTAATCTGCCTTCTTAATAGCCTGTCAAAGGGAAATGCCTTGAGCATGTTTTAAATTCTTCTTAAAGTTAAAGGCATTAGGCCAAAACAATAGTCAAATTCTCTGTCCATCTTCCTCTCCTCAAAATAATCTTCAGAAAGTTTGAAAGGTGCCCTTTGCACAGGGAGAGGAGAACTACTGGACAAAGGAAGAAGAAGCAAGTGGGAGATAGATGTTTTTCTTTTTAAAAACAGACTTAAACAACTTTTTGCCAAAGGTGACTAATTTTTAAAAACAAATATGGAGTAACTATATTCATCTCAGCACTATTCATCATAACCAAAAAGTGGTAACAACACAAATTTCACTAACAGATGAACAGATAAACACAATGTGACATATCCATACAATGAAATATTCAGTCATAAAAAAGAATGAAGTTCATATGTGCTGTGACACAGATGAACCGGAAAAATGTTATGCTGAGTGAAAGAATCCAGATAAAAAAGGACAGCTATTACATGATCCCACTTGACCTGAAATATCTAGAATGAGCACATGCAGAGACAGAAAGTAAATTAATGATTAACAGGGACCAGGGGAGGGAGAATGAGGTGTTATTATTTAATGGGTACAGAATTTCTGTTTGGGATGATGAAAAAGTTTAGGAAACAAATAGTGGTGATGGTTGTACAACATTGTGATTATAATGTCACTAAATTGTACTCTTAAAAACAATTCAGAAGGTAATTATGTTCTATATATTTTACCACAATAAAAGATTAAAAGAAATAAACAAATAATACCTTTATAGACTGACTCACAAACTCAGTGCTAGGAAGGCAATATAATAGAGACCTGTTTATAAAGGAAGCAAAATCTTCCTAAGTTCCATTTAATAAATGTGGTCTTAACTTGCAGTATTGGGCAAGTCTTAGAAAGATGTCATTTGCATCCCGCATGTTTGTGAAGGTCTTTGGACTTGGTGAGAGTGGATTTATTGGGCTGTGTTCAATAAGTAAGCTTTTCTCCAAGAGGTCCCAAGACGTCCCTGTCTAGACTGCCTTTGTACTGCAGTGACCCCAGCATCAAGTGAGAATGCAGCCACACCCCGAGGCACTGCTGTCCCTCTGGGGGCAGCTAATAGTCTAGAACCCATTTTGTGTAGGAGTCTCTAATGAGCCTTTTCTAGAGATTACTTATAAATCTAATCTTATTTTGCTGTCAGAAAAGTCCCACAATATCCATTCAACTTGCCGTAATACACAGCCTTTCTAGAGATAAGCTGTACATTTCTTGTTCTTCACCTAACTTTCATCATTTAATGAAAACGGGATAAAATCTACTTACAAGTCTACTAAGAAACCTGCACCATTTCTTCAAAGGTTTAATTTGAAATCAGTCCTGACGTGTTGAAATTTATTTGACTTGGTTTCCAGAGTGCAAGGTGTGCATTCTGAATTAGTACATCCTTGTAAAAAAATAAGGAGCTCTGGTGGTGTAATGCTTAAATCATTTGGCTGCTAATTGAATGGCAGGTGGTTAGAACCCATCAGTCACTTTGAGGGAGAAAGATGAGGCAGTCGGCTTCTGTAAAGAATTGCAGCCTTGGAAACCTCATGGACAGTTCTACTTTGTCTTAAAGGGTCTCTATGAATTGGAATGTACTCGACGGCAGTGGGTTGGGTTTTATTTGTAAAAATGTGTAATTTTGCTAGAAATGAAACCCTCCTTTAGCCTAAATTCAGCTCTGGAGCATTGATTTAGTTCATGTATCAACTTATCTCATCCTTCCTTGTTCCAAACCATTTATGGTGGAAAATATAACTCAGGAGAGTTTGAAGTTTCAGACATGGACTTTTGATGTTTACTTACTGGTAATGAAACATTTCTGATAAGAACATTTCTGATAAATAACCCTCTCCACACTTCATCCTTTAGTTCACAAATAACCATTCTGCTCCCAGGTGTCCAAGTTCTATCCTGACTGTTAGATTTCAGTAGTGATAGCAACATCCCACCAATTTACATTTGCACCTGTAGCTTGTTATTATCCCAGGACGATAAGATACTCCTGTAGCTTAATCATCTGTCTGTCCCTACCTTTTAAAGCCAAGAAAGAAAGGAGTAACAACACTGTGTTCCTCCTTGGGCTAATCTCTGTCATCTCAGCTCTCTGTTCCTCCTGGGAGAGAAGGAGGAAATATTCCAGCACCCAGTATTCAGCTGAGTTCCTAAGAGAGCAGGAACATCAGGTGCTAGGATCCTGGGTCATGGCATGCTTCCAATTGCTTTAGACTAGTTTTACCAGCAACACTTCCACAGTAGTAGAATAGATTGTGTGCATGGATCAGATTAAATGGGAAAGATAGAACTCCTTCATCTATCCCAATTTGAGCAAGAAAATCATAGATTAGATGAAATAAGAAGTGAGCATCTAGCATAGAAGGAGACATGGTGGCACAGCAGTTAGGCACTAGTCTGCTAACTGCCAGTTGCTCAGTGGGAGAAAGATGTGGCAGTCTGCTTCTGTAAAGATTTACAGCCTTGGAAATCATATGGGACAGTTATAATCTGTCCTGTAGTGTTAATATTAGTTGGAATCAACTTGATGACACCAGGTATGGTTTGATTTGCTATCTGACATAGAAGGAGCTCTAGTGGAAAAGATTGGCAGTTCAAACCCACCAGCCACTCCATGGAAGAAAGATGAGGCAGTCTATGTCTATAAAGATTTACAACCTTTGTCAAGCCTGTCTTCTGAGGTGCCTCTGTGGATTGGAACCACTAACTTCTCTGCTAGTAGTTGAGCACTTAATGGTTTCTGCCACCCAGGGGGACTCCTGCATACACTTGATATGCTCTTAATCAATGTTATCATTTAGTAAACACAGATTATTAACATTATAAAGCAGCTCTGGTGATGTAATGGTTAAAGCATTGGGCTGCTAACCAAAAAGGTCAGTGTTACAAACTCACTAGTAGCTCCATAGGAGAAAGATGAGGCAGTCTGCTGTTGTAAAGATTTACAGCCTTGGAAACAATATGAGGCAGATCTACTCAGTCCTAGAGAATTGCTATGAGTCTGAATTGACTGATGGCAGTGGGTTTTGGGTTTATTATCCTTATGGTGCAAATGGTTCAGTGCTCAACTTCTACCTGAAGGCTGGTGCTTTGAATCCACCCAGAGGCACCTCAGAAGACAGGCCAGGCATTCTGCTTCCAAAAGATCACAGCCTTGAAAATCCTCTGGAGCACAGTTCTACTCTGTGCACATGGGGTCACCATGGGTCAGAATCAACTCAACAGCAACTACCAACTACAACAATCATTCCTTTAGTCTTTCTATGAATTTCCAATTAAGACCAGGCTGAGCATTGTGTGTGTGCAAGCAGGTGGTGGTGGTGCTGGTGATGGTAATAGTCATGCTGTTTCAGAAACATCTTAGTTGTGGGTCAATGCCTTGGCAGAGCTTGGCAGAAATAGAGGGCAGGGCTGGTGGCTTGGCCTATGTTGATATGTTGTTATTGTTGTTTTGTGCCGTCGAATTGGACCTGACTCATAGCGACCCCTTCTTGGGTTTCCGAGGCAGTATCACTATGGAAATAGATTGCCCTATTTTCCTTCTGAGGAGTGGCTGGTGGGTTTGAACTGCCAGCCTTCTGGTTAGCAGTCAAGTGCTTTAGGCACTATGCTACCGGTGTGAGGAAATATCAGTGCTATCATTGATTATATTCCTGAACCTCAAATTGGGACATGCAGTGTGTGAGCCAACATGATTTGCAGATGTCAAAGAAATTATCTGTGACTATTCTGAAGCTGCCAGAAGGCCTTTCTGGCTTGGATGACCCAAGAGTGACTGGGCGGTTGCTACCATGGGCCCCCACAGACAGATAGTCATGGAGAACACTAAACTCAAGAAGACCTTCTAGTGGGGCCATCACTGAATAATACATTTTCTACTTTTCTCAAATCCTCTCATAAGAATTGTCTAAAAAACAAACAGACAGACAAAAACCCAACCTCACTGTCATCAAGTCAATTCTGACTCATAGTGACTCCCTTTGGGTTTCTGAGGAGGTAAATCTTTATGGAAGTAGATTGCCCAGTCTTCCTTCTGTGGAGTGTCTAGTGGGTTTGAACCACCAAACTTCCTGCAGTCAAATGCCTTGGGCACTATGCCACCAGAGCTCCTCTGTTAGTTGTCTAGTTGGCTCCACTTCATGGTGACTGTATGCACAACAGCACAAACATTGCCCGGCCCTGCACTGTCGTCATGGTCATTGGTATGCTTGAGTCCATTATTGTGGCCATTGTGTATTTTGAGTGCCTTCCTTCCACTTTAGGGGGCTCATCTTCCAGCACTATATTGGACAATATTCTGTTGCAATCCACAAAATTTACATTGGCTGAATTTTTGAAGTAGATCCTCAGGATTTTCTTCCCAGTCTGTCTTAGTTTGGAAGTGTCACTGAAACTTGTACACCATGGTAATACCAGTGGGCATATTGATGAAATATTGGCAGCATAGCTTTCAGCCTCACAGCAACAGGCAAGCCACTACAGTACGACAAACTGGCAGACAGGTGGTGCTCGCAAGTTACAAGCCTTCTAAAAGGATGTAGGACTTGGGTTTTAGGGCCAGTGGCAGGGGGACAGGTATTACACAGGGGAAGAGGCTGTGGCCAGTGAGGGTGGAGGCTGGGAATCACAGGGTCCTGAGACCAAGAATCTGTGTCTGGGGAGGATGTTGTGTCTGCAGAGCTTTGACCTGGGGACATGGTGGATGTCTTGCAAGCAGTAGGGATTCATTTCTCCACTGCTACCTTCCTGCCAAGCCCATGAAGTGCTTCTCTCAGGGGTGAGATGAGAAAAAGGTGGCTGGCTTTTGAGGCTTGACCTCTCTTTTGGAATCTACAAATGGCCATAATTAGAGTTGCCAACCCTGGAGAAAGATCTAGTCTAGGCCTCAGTGGTATGCTACCTTTGAAATGTTTCAATGGGGAGACAGAAACCAGAAGAGTTTATTTTCTTTTCTGGATAATATATTGTTTGTTAATTAGTTGCTGTTGAGTCAGCTCGAACTCATGGCAACCTCAAAAGAGGAGTAGATGTTGTCTGGTCCTGCGCCATCTTCACAATCCTTGTTATGCTTGAGTTCACTGTTGTGGTCACTGTGTGTATTGAGTGACTTCCAACCCAGGGGCTTATCTTCTAGCACTATGTTGGACAATATTCTGTTGTGATCCATAGGGTTTTTATTGGTTATTTTTCTGAAGTAAGTCTCCAGGCCTTTCCTTCTAGTCTGTCTTAGTCTGGAAGTGTCACTGAAACCTGTCCACCATGGGTGACCCTGCTGGTATTTGAAATACTGGTGGCATAGCTTACCCATCATAGCAACGTGCAAGTTCCTACAGTATGACAAACTGACAGACAGGTAGTAGCAGGATAATTTAACCTCACTCATTTAGCATTTTCACCTAACCCTATTGTCAATATGCTTACATTTAAAACTACTTCTCCTAGGATGTTGTTTGTTGTTATGTGCCGTCAAGTCAGACCTGACTCATAGCGACCTCTCTCCTTGGGTAGCCGAGGCAGTACCACTATGGAAGTAGATTGTCCCATCTTCCTTCTGAGGACTGGCTGGTGGGTTTGAACTGCCAGCCTTCTGCTTAGCAGTCAAGTGCCTTAGGCACTACGCTACCAGAGCTCTATTCCAGACCTTAAATGTCACAGGACCTTTCTCAGCCTGAGAATGAGGGAAAAAAATCTCCTTGATTTTCTGTATTTCTTCCCAGGCATCTGTCCAGTCTCCAAAAAACCAAAACCAAATTCACAGCCGTCAAGTTGTTTCTAACTCACAGCGTCCCCTCCTTGGGTTTCCGAGGTGGTATCTCTACAGAAATAGATTGCCCAATCTTCCTTCCAAGGAGTGGCTGGTGGGTTTGAACTGCTAGTCTTCTGCTTAGCAGTCAAATGTTTTAGGCACTACACCACCAGAGCTCCCTGTCCAGTCTCATCTCACTCAATTAATTACACTGGGATTTTTTTTTTTTTTTTTAATATCTGGAAATAGTTAAGACTGAGAAGCACACACTTATAATGACTCTAAGTCTATGAAGTTATAATGAACAATAATTATTGTGCATTGAAGGTGGGTGGCGATATTTAAGACTGGATACCTACTGAAAGGAAGCCTATAATTTACCATGTATCTTCTTTCCTACTCCCTCATTTATTGTCATTTTTTGCAGGCTAACCTTGACCTATTGTGGAAGAGAGATGAAGGGTTTTGACCCAGGGAATTTTAGCATTGTGATTCCTAGGAGGAGGATGTGATACTTTTTGCCTTGGCCACCCACCTCCAATGCCCAATAATTGTTCATTATTGCTCCATAGACTTAGAGTCACTACAATTGTATGATTCTCAGTAGAAGTTATTAATGGGTATAGAATGAGAAATTAATGGAGAAATAAAGAGGAAATTTTCTAAGTTGAAAAAGCATCCACAATAACCCCATGACTAAATCAATTAGAAATGGATTTCTCTAGTGGGAGTTTGTCTGGATGGGAATCATCTTTTGCCAGAAGCTTTCAGTGGTACCCACAGATGTGTAATAATGAATTCCTTACTGCTTAGGTCTTGTCAATGTTTATGAAGGTACTGTTTCCACATGAACAACTCTGGGCTACGATTTAGCTATATTTGTGACAGATGTTCCTTTGATATCAACGGACAAAACTTGGAGAAGCTGAACTTCTTCATTTGTTCCCTTAATATTTATTCTATGGGCCTACATAGTTGGTGACAGCATGGCATGAACTCAGTTAGTTGGCATTTTCTAAAAGTGTTAGGGATGTGCCCCTTACCACCAGTTCAAGAAATAAGACATTCATGAGTGATGCAGCCCTGCTCACCTCTGTGTTCCTTTGTGGCTTTGGTTGTGTCTTCTTGATGGCACTTGTGGTGGACAAGGGTTTAGGGAACACTTCTTACCTTGTTGGAGCCCTGATATTACACTTTACAACTCACAACACTTCCTAACTATTCATCCATTGGTTTAACAGGTCTGTGAAAATACTGAACATGATTATGAACCTATGTGAGTAAATATAATACATTTTGACATAATTTATGTTGAGTCTGGGTGGAGTGAGTGATTTGTGATTGGCTGCTAACCTCAAAGTTGGCAGTTTGAACCCACCCAGCAGCTCTGTGGAAGAAAGACCTGGCAGTCTGCTTTCATAAATATTATAACCAAGAAAACCCTGTGGAGTAGTTTTACTCTGTAACATGTGGGGACATCATGAGTTGAAATCCACTTGGTAGCAATGTTTTTTTTTTTTCTTTCCTTTTTCTTTTTGTATTAACCTGAAAATGCATAGTGGAAGTTCAACTTTGAAAACTGCTAAAATGTTAACAGAGAAAGTTGTTAGCTGGAAATGTTAAGCATAGGTGGTTGTCATTGTTTCTGCTTTTAAATGCTGTTGAGTCTGCCCCCTGTGCACAACAGAATGAAATGTTGCCTGGTCCTGCACCATCCCCATGATCAGCTGGAAACTGGACTGTTGTGAACTCTAGGGTTTTCACTGGCTGATTTTTGGAAGCAGGTTGCCAAGCCTTTCTTCCTAGTCCATCTTAGACTGGAAGCTCTGCTGAAACCTGTTCACTATCATAGCAACACGTAAGCCTTCATTGACAGATGGGTGGTGACTTTGCATGAAGTTCATTGGCTAGGAATTGAACCTGGGACTCCCACAAGGAAGATGAGAATTCTACCAATGGACCATCACTGCCCTAAACATAAGTAGGGGGTAAGATATTACCAAGAGGAGGGTCATCTGTAGTGTAGTGTAGATGACATCCAGAGAACAGAAGGAGGAGCTAGGGTCTCACATATCCCACATAGCGGCTGAAGGACCCCTGTCTGGAGAAAAGGGTGTGATAGCTTGGCTGTCACTTGATGTTCCCAGTGATATCCACTGAGTGAGTGGACACTTGAAGTAAGCCAGCTGAAGATGGAGTTGTTTGCCAGCTTCTACATGGGACTTCTGTTCAGAGAACCCTGCTATCTACTTCCCTGCTTAGGAATCCAGGCTCAGCTCAGAGCTGTTCCATCTTTGTTGGCATAAACCATCAGAGAGCTCCTCTCCAGGAAGGCTGGGTGGAGATGGAAGAGAGATTATATGCAGGAATCCCTAAATCTACATTTCTTTTCATGTTTGCCTGCAGCTGGAAAATAAGAAACACTATCTACCAAGAAGGAAAGTTAAGGAGAAACTTGGAGTTTTAAAATTCAGACCCATCATAGCCCTTCCTCATGTCCTGTTTGCATCACAATTATTTGCACCTCTATTTTATTTAAGAGTCCAGGAAAAAGAGTAGTCTCAGAGGAGAAGTATGGTTAACATCAATGACTTTTGCAAGGGCAACAAAATGAAGATTGGAACTTGTTTGTTGGATTTAAAGACTAGAATTCAATGATGAAGTGGATAAGTGACGTTTCAGTGGAGTGAAGAAGTCAGAAACCAAATGCAAGTGTGTTGAGGTGTGAATGGGCAAAGCAAAGAGGAAGGAAGTAAGGAAATATAGACATTTCTTTTGAAGAATGTGATGGAGAATGGATAAGAAAATGTGATCTATCCAAACAATGGAGAGAGCGAGGAATGGTTGGAGGGGTAAGGTGGAAGTCAGGGAAGGTTTTTATTTTGCTCCAATGGGGAGGCGAGCATGATTACACTTTGTTGAAGGATTCATTAGCAAGGGAAATGTTGAATATTCAGTGAGAGAGGGTGTTATTTATAATGTTTTAAGAGACTGACTATTCCAGTTTGCCTAGGACTGAGGGGTTTCCTGGGACACAAGGCTTTCAAAGCTAAAACTGGGACAGCCTCAGGAAAACTGGGGTGGTTGGTCACTCTTGTTTGTAGAGAAGATGAGACAGGATGGGATCCAAGGCACAGGAGCTGGACTGACTCTTGGAGGAGAGAGGCACCATCTGCTTGAAAAAGGAGGGAAGGAAAGAATGGGCTCAGATGTAGGAAGGGTATAGGCTTGTTTGAGAGAGTTGAGGGGCTCCCATATGATGTTTTCAATTTCCCCTGTGAAGCAGGAGATAAAACCATCTGCTGAGAGGGGATAAGCAGGGAAATGTTGACATTTTTCTTGTGGAGAGTGAAAGAGCAAGTAGACCAGCAAAACATAGTAGATTTACTGTTGTTGTTGTTTTAGGTGCTACTGAGTCATCTCCGACTCACAGAGACCCCATGCATAGCAGAATGAAACACTGCCCAGTCCTGAACCAGCTCCACAATCCCTGCTATACTTGAGCCCATCGCCGCAGCCTCTGTGTCAATCCATCTCGTTGAGGGCCTTCACCTCTTTCATCCACCCTCCACCTTACCAAGCATGACATCCTTCTCCAGGGAATGATCCCTTCTGACAACATGACCAAAGTAGGTGAGACAAAGTCTGGTCATTTTTGCTTCCAAGGAGCATTCAGGCTGCACTTCCTCCAGGACAGATTTGTTAGTTCTTTTAGCAGTCCATGGCACTTTCAGCATTCTTCACCAGCACCACAACTCAGAAGTGTTGATTCTTCTTCGGTCTTCCTTCTTCATTGTCCAGATCTTACATGCATATGAGGCAATTGAAAATACCATGGCTTGTGTCAGGCACACCTTAGTCCTCAAAGAGACATCTTTGCTCTTCAGCACTTGAAAGAGGTCCTTTGCAGCTGATTTGCAGAGGGCTATACATCGTCTGATGTCCTGACTGCTGCTTCCATTGGCGTTAGTTGAATGTAGAACCAAGCATTGTGAAGTCTTTGACAACTTCAATCTTTTCTCCATTTTCTGAGTGGCGTTGAAAGTGCACATGAAGTTGGGTTCCATGAATTTATGATGATGCTTATCTGCCCATTGTGTGTGTGTGTGTGTGTGTGTATGCTACAGAGATCATCTACTCAAGCACGGATCAGAAAAGGTCAATCACTGGATTCCTTCAGGTCTGACATTTTCCCTGGTGATACAACAACAGAGTGAAAAGGGAATTTAAGGTCCTGGTAAAAAATATTGATTAAATTGATGGACCATGGAATGTAAGCTGGCTAAAGAAAGAAGTGAAGAAAGGCATGTGATGATGGATTTGGAGTAAAATCAGTGGATTAGGGGTTTCTGGTAAGGCTGATGAAAAGTTACCAGTAGGCAGGGTGGAGAGTGGGGTTGAAGCTGAGTGTGTCAACCATCAACGTCTAGGGACAGAGTGTGTGAGTGAGTGGGTACAGACCAGGCTGTACCAGATGGCTGTGACCTACAAACAGGAATAACGTAAATAGGAGGGACTGAAATATTCAAAGGGGAAGAGGAGTGAATGACTGATACGCTTAAAAAATAAAGGTCTGTTAATGAATGAATGGATAAGAAAAATGTGGTTTATCCATACAATGGAATATTATTCATCCATAAGAAAGAATGGAGTCCTGATACATGATACAACATGGATGAACCTGGGAAACATTATGCTGAGCAAAATATCTAAGTCACAAAAGGACAAATTTTATATGATTCCATTTACATAAATTTCTAGAATAGGCAAATACATAGAGACACAAATTAGGTTAGTGATTACCAGAGGCTGGGAGCAAGGAATAATGGGGAGCTATTGCTTAACGGGTACAGTTTTGAAGCCTTGGAAACAAACAGAGATGATGATTCCTGAACATTAGGAGTATAATTAGTACCAGTGAATTGTGCACTTAAAATGGTCAAAATGGCAGTTTTCTTGGGGGCTCTGGTAGTGTAGTGCCTAAGGCATTTGACTGCTAACCAGGAGGCTGGTGGTTCAAACCCACCAGCCACTCCTCAGAAGGAAGAATGGGCAATCAACTTCCATAGAGATACTGCCTCAGAAACCCAAGGAGGGGTCTCTATGAGTCGGAGATGACTTGACGACACATAACAACAACAACAATGTATATGTTTTGCCACAATAAAAAGTAAAGAAGATGCATGTAAATGCTTTAGGGAATGATCATTATTAACTGGGTTTTGATTCCATGATGACTGGTAGGACTTCAATTCATATTTGATATAGTCTCCTCTTTACAGTCTCTTTCCCATTCTATCTCTAGCCCTGGTGTAATTCTAGTTTGGTATTCTGAGCAAAAATATTCATTTAATAATCTTGTCTTTCATAATCTGCTATGCAATATTTTTCATTCTTTTCAGGCTGCACTGTTGTTGTTAGGTACTGTTGGCTCCAACTCATGTACAACAGAATGTTGTGTGCCATCCTCACAATCCTTCCTATGTTCGACTCTATCATCACACCCACTGTGTCAATCCATTTCATTGGGCTCTTCCCCTTTTTCACTGACCTTCCACTTTACCAAGCAAGCTATCCTTCTCCAGGGACTGGTCCCCCTGACAACATGACCAAAGTAGGACAGATTTGTTCATTGTTTTGGCAGTCTATGGTATTTTCAGTATTCTTTGCCAACACCACAATTCAAAGGTGTCAACTCTTCTTCACTCTTCCTTATTCATTGTCCAACTTTCATAAGCATATGAAGTGATTGAAAATACCATGGCTTGTGTCAGGTGCACCTTAGTCTGAAAAGTGACATCTTTGCTCCTTAACACTTTAAAAAGGTCTTTTGCAGCAGATTTGTCCAGTGTCATATGATATTGAATTTCTTGACTGTTGCTTCCATGAGGGTTGTTTGTGGACACAAGTTAAATGAAATCCCTGACAACTTCAATCTTTTCTCCATTTATTGTGATATTGCTTTTGGTCCAGTTGTGAGGATTTTTGTTTTCTTTATGTTGAGGTGTAATCCATCTTGAAAACTGTAGTCTTTGGTCTTCAGCAGTAAATACTTCAAGTCATCTTTACTTTTAGCAAGCAAGCTTGTATCATCAGCATATTTCAGGTTGTTGATCAGTCTTCCTGCAATCCTGAAGCCATATTCTTCTTCATACAGCCCAGCTTCTGATATTATTGGCTCAGCATAAAGATTGAACAAGTGTGGTGAAAGAATACAACCCTGACACACTGCCTTCCTGATTTTAAACCATACAGAGCCCTCTTGATCTGTTAGAACAATAACCTCTTAGTCTATGTCCAGGTTCCTCATGAGCACAGTTAAGTGTTCTGGAATTCCCATTCTTTGCAATGTTATTCATAATCTGTTATGATCCACACAGTCAAATGCCTTTGCATAGTCAACAAAATATAGGTAAACATCTTTCTTGTATTCAGGCTGCACTAGATAAGAATATATGCCCTGTCTTAGTCACCAAATCATTTCCCACAGAAATTTAGAGACACATATTCTTGTTGTTGTTATGTGTTGTCAAGTTGGCCCCGACTCATAGCGACCCCTCCTTGGGTTTCCGAGGCAGTATCACTACGGAAGTAGGATTGCCCAACCTTCCTTCCGAGGAGTGGCTAGTGGGTTTGAACCGCCAGGCTTCTGGTTAGCAGTCAAGTGCCTTAGGCACTATGCTACAAGAGCTCTTAGTTCTTAATAACATCTAGAGCATTTGGGTAAAATGATTCCATGTTATGAAAGATATCACTCCAAGTGCAAAGTAACTTGCACTCCAGTGAAGATTCTTTGACTGTGAAGTGGCTCAGGGGCAGAGTGGAGACACTGAAAGGCACAAGAGAGGCTGTGTAGGAATTCTGGCAAGAGTGCCCTTGGGCAACCTTCACCTTGTCTTGGAATCTGTATTATTCAGCGTGGGATTTTTGTGAGCACTAGACATCACAGATATAAAGCATCTAGCACAAGTGTGTGGTTTGTTAACTTATCCATCTTTTAGCTTTCCCATTCATTCATTTGTGGAATAACTGAAGAAACATGTCTTCAGTGTTCCTATGTTCTAGGTACCATGAAGGTGTTGGGAACGTGAAATTATTTTCATAGCAACCTCATGTGTCTCAGAGTAGAGCTGTAGGATTTTCAGGGGCTGATATTTTGGAAATAGATCACCAGGCCTTTCTTCTGAGGTGCCTCTGGGTGGACTTCAATTTCTAACATTTTGCTTAGCAGCCAGCATGATAACGGTTTGCACTACCCAGGGATTGTGATGAACCAACCTTCTGGATGTGGCTAAAATCACACTCCTCTAGTTTTGTTGTATTGTTTCTGGTGAAAAGACAGTTAAACAGTGGCAATATCTCCAAGTTCGTCTCTCTAGGCCACCACCTGGTTTGGGAGAGTAACTGCAATGTGAAGCACATTTTCTAAGGAAATGTCACCTATTTAATCTGTATTTATGAGTGCCCTTCAAGGAGCTCTGGTAGCATAGTGGGTAAAGTATTTGGCTTCTAACCAGAAGGTTGACAGTTCAAACCCACCAGCTATTGTTCCATTGAAGGAAGATTGGGAATCTACTTCCATAAATATTTACAGCCTGGGAAACCCAAGGGGGTTCACTATGAGTTGGAATTGACTTGATGGCATTGAGTTTGGAGTCTGTCATGTGAGCAGTAGTCACAGATAAACAGAGCTTTGAACTGAGGTCTGCTTGTCACCCAGGGTCCTACTGCCAGGCCTTTTAGGCCTGGGCTTAAGTTTTGAGGCTCATTTTTGTCACTTGGATGTTTTCCCTTAAAATGAGCTTCTATTCCTATAAACGGAGCTCTGGTAGCATAGTGCCTATGGCACTTGACTGCTAACCAGGAGGCTGGTGGTTCAAACCCACCAGCCACTCCTCGGAAGGAAGATGGGGCAATCTACTTCTGTAAAGATATTGCCTCGGAAACCCAAGGAGGGGTCGCTATGAGTTGGGTCTGACTTGATGGCACATAACAACAACAATTCCTATAAATATTTGCAGATCACTTTATTACACAGGGAACAGAATTGGTGTGAATGTTGTTGGACAGGGGTTCTAACTGTCTATGGAAAGAGCCCAATAAGCTGATTTCATAGTGGCCAGGCATGACTGAATTATTCATTTTAGAGATTAAGCAGAAAATAAAAGCAAGATCAGAGCATGGTGAGCATATGGCAGGAGTGCACACCCAATTAAATGGAGAGATGAAAGTGTTCGGTCCCTGAAGACAAGCATGACATTGCAATTCAGCCTGGACGAGAAAACGGAAGCAGGTTGGAAATGCCCTTGCACACGTGTGCTGTCTCAGTAAGGTCTCTGCTGCTGTGCAGCCCTGTTAAATTGGTCCTAAAATATCTGCAGTGCAGAATAGAGAAGAGCTTTTCATGTGCTAAAACACTGCAGCAAGCAGGCGGAAGTGATGCTTGTGTGTAACTTTGTAATGGATTTAAAAAGCCCTGCAGAAGTGGATGGTGATGCTAGTGATTTTTTTTGGCTTGCCTGCAGAATGGATGGGAGTGAAAATATACACAACCAATGTGCTCATTCCCAAGAGCACACTGGAGATTTTCAGCAACAGAGGCAGGGCTGATGGGATGGGAAGAGGTGCTGAGGCCGGAAGAAGTCAATGTGGCTCAGAATCCTGGCTCAAAAAAGTGTAAAGGGCTTCAGAGGCCATTCCTCGCTCCTCCTTTTACAGATGAGGAAACCAAGGGAGCAGTAGATCTCTTGCCCCAAGCTGCTCAAGGCCTAAGCCTGAGGCTCAGCCGGGTCAGCCAGTCCCCACATGGGTCCTCTTTCCGTTTGTCCTCAAAAACATTAATTATCTGCCTTGAAATGTTGGCTCTCACACTCCGAAACATGAAACTCTTTGTTCTTTCTCCCTAAATGATTAATTTGTTTTTGGTGTTTACATTAGCTGGAAACCATGTTGGGAACATGCCTAACTCATTTATCAAATGAGATACAGTATTTAATAAAGTTTCCTGGCATCAAAGACTCCCTTGCTTTGTAAGAGCTAAAGTTGGTTGGGACTTATTTCATCTAAGTTGAAATGACATTCTCAGAAGCTCTGGTGGAGATCAGCACTAGAGTTACAGGCAGTCCTTGTTTTATTATTTTTTTCCAGGGATCAGATCACAATGTTCTGTAAGAACAATGTGTAACTGTGAGCTGCATTCCTGACAATGAACTCAACACTCAGCACCAAATAAGCCATAGATATGAACCAGAAAGGTGTGATCCAAGCAAAGGTAGATACCCCATCAGGAGGCAACCATGCCTTGCTCTAAGGGGGAGGGGGCAGTGGCCACTCCCTTATACATGGAGGCAGATCCTATGCAGCCTCAAGTGCTGGAAATGGGCTGAGCACTCCTGGGGGTTGTATAGTCAAGTTTGAGAGGTAGCCAAGAAAGAGATGAGAATGGACAAAAGGCATAAGAAAGATTAAGGAATAAAAGAGGGTGTTATGGAGTGAATTGTGTGCCCCTCCCACAATGTGTGTGTCAGAAGGGACCATTCGCTGGGGAAGGATATCATGCTTGGTAAAGTAGAGGGTCAGCGAAGAAGAGGAAGGCCCTCAACGAGCTGGATTGACACAGTGGCTGCAACGATGGGCTCAGGTATGGCAAGGATTGTGAGGCTGGCACAGGACCTGGCAGTGTTTTGTGCTGTTGTACATGGGGTCATTATGAGTTGGAGCTGACTTGACAGCACCTGACAACAACAACAACAACAACAACGCATAATATGTGTAGGATTCCTACCCTTATATCTGCGGATGTAGTTGCTTAGAAATAAGAGTTTTCTTTTTATATTAATGAGGTCATTAATCAGTATGGGATGACTCCTAAACCTAATCACTTCTGAGTTATAAAACGAGTAGATTATATTCAAAAGGAGGCTCCAATAGAGGGAAGATAGATACTATGTGAGGTTGGCCAAGGAACCAAGGAACACTAAAGTTACAGAAGCTGACATATTCCCCTGGAGCTGACAGAGAGGAGGCTTCTCCTTGAGCCAGTGCCTTGAATTCAGACTTCTATCTTCTTAAATTGTGAGAAAATAAGTTACTGTTCTTTAAAGCCATCCGCTTGTGGTATTTCTGTCACAGCAGCACTAGATATCTAAGACAGTGGGAAAGAGTGGAGAAAGGACTAGAAAATGAAGTGCAGCCCAAGGGTCAGGGAACATGCTCTAAGTAGTGCCTCAGGGGCCCACCATGGGGGTTGCAGCAGTTTGGGGAGGGCATGGAGCTCTAGCCTCAGTCTCCTTATCTGGGGTGGGATTCACATATCTGATAGCCTCCACCTGTGCCTGGACACACAGACTCAGCATGGGAGCTATTATGGGTATGATAACTCATACTAAATTTTGCTATCTGGAGAACCCAGAAAACTGTTCTCCTCCAAAATATTTAAAATGTTGCATATATTACAAAAATGTAGATGCCAAGAAATGAATAAACTGGAAAGAAAGGGAAATCCTCAGAGGGCAAAAAAGGAAATGGGAGAAAGCTCCAGGAATGTTGAAGTGGGGTTATCCCAGGGCCAGGACCAGCCCATGTAACATCAGATGTCCATCTGTCCAGTGTCCATCTGAGCAAGTGCTTTTTTTTTTTTTACTTTTTATTGTGATTTGGGTGAAAGTTTACAGAGCAAATTCGCTTTCCATACAGCTTTATCTCATGATAAAGCTCACATACACTTTGTCTCATGACATTGACTGCAATTTCCCAAAATGCAACAGCTCCCCTTTCACTTCCTACCCATTAGCTACCTCTTCCCTGTGTCCTTCCCTCTGTGCACTCCTGCCCCTCCCCAGCTGTCTCCCTGTGCATACACAGGGCTTCCATTCTCCCATGATTGATCACTCCAAGGAGTATACCTACCTAATGTAAATGTTCAGTTCATATGCCTGGCTGGAAGCCACAGGGATGGGTTCAATTCCAGACTTGAAGAGTAGCTAGGGGCCATAGTCTCAGGGGTTCCACCAGCTCTATGAGACCAGCAAACCTGGTCCCTTTCTTTATATGATTTTGAATTCTGTTCCACACCCCTCTCCCACTCCATCCAGGATCTTCTACACAGATCTCACTCAGAGTGGTTGACATTGGTAGCTGGGCACCATCTAGTTCTTCTGGTCTCATAGTCATATAGGCTGAGGATCGCATGGTGTACCAGTTCCTTGGACTAATTGTTTCCACACATCTTTGATTTTCTTCATTCTTCTTTGCTCTGGATGAGGAGAGACCCATCATTGCATCTAGATGGCTGCTTGCAAACTTTTATGATCCCAATCACTACTCACCAAAGTAGGATGTGGAACAATGTTTTCTCTAGTATGTTATGTCACATGAGCTTGATGTCCCCTGTGACTCTGGTCCCAAGCCCACAGGTCCAAGTACTTGCTCCCTCTGGGTAGCTGGCTGTGGCCAAGAAGTGACTACAACCTTGTCCCTTGTTAGCTCTACTATATACCTAGGGATTCTTATAGAACATACAAACACCCTCATAGAAATATTGTCTGCCAGCCTGTACATGGTAATGGGCACACTATCCCCCTGCATAGACATACCTACTAGTTCAGCCTGCCCACCCATCTATTCACCCATAGATCAATGTTTGCCTTCACTGACAGCACAGTACTGTATGTGCAAAAGAGTTCATCTTTGTTGTCTGTATCTCCTATGCACCTTTTTTAGATCTTCCTCTTCCTCAATGCCACCATATTGAGCACTCACAGTTGGTACATTGCCCTTCTCTTCACCCAAATCAATAAACAAGTGCTACTTTTGCTATTTCAGGACTCAGCCCTATACAATTTTGATTTCTACCTTCCCTCCCCGGTGGGTGCTTTAGAGATTCATCAACATTAATTCAGACTTATCAGAGAAATATTTTTATTATCTTTTGTCAAAATTGTATTGAATTCAGACAATCCACATTGAACTTTTCTTTGGCAAAAGTCTACTAACGTTAATAATGTTTCTAATTTCTACTTATTTTGCAAATACCAGGATAGAAGAAGTGCCTCTTAACTAAGAGTAACAGATATAATTAATAGTTACTGTTGTTGTTGTTAGGTGCTGTCGAGGCTCTGGCTCCTACTGCCCCTGCACAACAAAAGGAAACACTGCCCAGCCCTGCACCATCGTCACAATCATTGCCGCTTGAGCTCGTTGTTGCAGCCACTGTGCTGGTTCATCTCGTTGAGGGTCTTCTCCTGTTTCACTGACCCTCTCCTTTACCAAGCATGATTTCCTTCTCCAGGGTATGGTCTCTTCTGACAACATGACAATTAAAGTAGGTGAGACAAAGTCTGACCATTCTTGTTTCTAAGGAGAATCCCAGCTGCCCTTCTTCCAGGACAGACGTGTTCGTTCTTCTGGCAGTCCATGGTATTTTCAGTATTCTTTGCTAACACAATTAAAAGGCATCAATTCTCCTTTGGTCTTCCTTATTCTTGTTCAGCTTTTCCATGCATATAAGACGATTGAAAATACCATGACTTGGGTCATGCACCTCTTAGTCTTCAAAGTGAAATCTTTGTTCCTTAACACTTTAAAGAGGTCTTTTGCAGCAGATTTGACCAGTGTACTATGATATCTGATTTCTAGACTGCTACTTCCATGGGTGTTGGTTGTGTATCCAAGTAAAAGGAAATCCATGACAACTTCAATATTTTCTTTCTTTCCTTTTTTAAATTGTGCTTTGGGTGCAAATTTACAAAGCAAATTTATTTTACATTCAACTGTTCATGCACATTTGATTTCATGGCCCTGATTACCATCCCCAGCCATAAAAAATTCCTCCCCTCTCTTTTCTGTGACTACCCCCTACCTGTGCCCTTCTTATGCATGAGTTCCTATCTGTCCAGCTTTCCCTCTATGTGAATACTGACCTTCTTATGTTTCATGCTGATTGAGAGTACATCTCCCTATAATAGGTGGGTGCACTGCATTGGGGTAGGTGTTCTGCATGTAGGCCTTTCTACTGCTGTGCTGAGAGCCCATCCATGTAAGTGAGTCCATTTCTAGGTCAGAAGGGTAACCTGGGGCCATAGTCTTGGGGTTCCACCAATCTCCTTCTGACCAGTAATTCTGGTCATTTTTGTGTTTTTGAATTTTGTTCCACATTTTTCCTCCCACTCTATCTAAGATCTCCAGTTTTGATCCCTTTCTGAGTGGTTGGCATTGGTAGCTGGGCACCATCTAGTTCTTCAGGTCTCAGGGTCATGAAGGCTGAGGTCCTCATGGTAACTTCAATCTTTTCTTTGTTTATTGTGGTGCTGCTTATTGGTCCTGTTGTGAGTATTTTTGTTTGCTTTATGTTGAGGTGTAATCCATACTGAAGACTTTGTCTTTGATCTTCCTCAGTAAGTGCTTCAAATCATCTTCACTTTCAGCAAGGAATGTTGTGTCATCATCATATTGCAGGTTGTTAATGAGGTTTCCTCCAATCCTGATGCCATGTTCTTCTTTATATAGTCCAGCTTCTTGGATCATTTGCTCAGCATACAGATTGAATAAATTCCGTTAAAGAATACAACTCTCATTTACACCCTTCCTGATTTTAATACTTTCAATAGTTATTGGATATGTCTTAATAAAGCCTCCCCCCACTTTGGGTATAATGTCATGAAATTGAGGATGTGATTGACTATAGTGACTGGTGACAATTTCTTTTGTAAGCCAGGTTGTTTCTAATTATTTGTTTCAACAAACTGAAAGAGAATCTAACCCATTTATCAGTTTAAGGATCATTTAAAATAAATTCTGATGCTTGATCAATTTTTTTAAACAAATAATTCCAAAGGATTTCAAAGACCTAATGCTATAACAATACTCATCTTATTCCTTTTTATGTATTTATAGGAATAAGTTTTCTCAGTGCTTATATCTAAAGTAATAAAAATTGGAATAGAATTAATGCTGGTCCTGTATCAGATTACCAATAAATTAAAATAATCTATGGCTACATGAACATATTAGTGTTGTCAAGGGTTTAATTTACTTAGATCCACAACCAATGTCCATGGAAGCAGCAGTCAAGAAATCAAATGATGCATTGTATCCAGCAAATTTGTAGAAAATGACCTCTTTAAAGTGTTACAAAGCAAAGATGTCACTTTGATGACTAAGGTGCACCTTAAGCAAGCCATGTAGTTTTAATGATCTCATATGCATGTAAAAGCTGGACAATGAATAAAGAAGCTCAAAGAAGAATTGATGCCTTTAGAATTATGGTGTTGGCAAAGAATATTGAATACACTATGGACAGCTAGAAGAACAAACAAATCTGTCTTGGAAGAAGCACCACAGGAATAGACCTTAGAAGTGAGGATGGTGAGACACTGTCTTGTGTACTTTGGACATGCTATCAGAAGGGAGTAGTCCCTAGAGAAGGACATCGTGCTTGGCAAAATAGAAGGTCAGCGAAAAAGAAGAAGACCCTCAATGAGCTGAGTTGACACTGTGACTGCAACAATGCGCTCCAACATAGCAATGAGTGCCATGATGGCATAGAACCAGACAGTGTTTTGTCTTTGTATGTGGAGTTGCTATGTGTTGCAATGGACTTGACAGCACCTAACAACAACAGCAATGTCTACATGTAAAAAATAAGAAGCTTCATCCATGTTTTTAAGTGCTATATTTACAACAGAATTTAGCTTTGGGTACTTTATAATTATTCAGCAAATATTATTAGCATATTTATGTTTTGAACATTTGTATCCTACTTATTTTGTAGTGATAACTACCTAGAAGAAAAGATTTAATCCATGATGTCTTATGATTAATGGAATTTTTTAATACTTTAAATTTATACACATATGTTATTGCAAAAAGTTTGATAAAGACTTTGAAGCATAAATATGTAATACAGTAGGCTAAAATTTTATGGGGAAGATGAAATGGAAATATAACTTCAAGAAAAATGGACACTAAAACTTCAGACATTGAAAGAAGAGCTTGCCTAGTGTTTTTTAAATGGATGAAAATGGGTATGTAATTTCTCTATACTTACATTCTATGAGAGATACTTAAGTTATTTATGTAATAGTTTTATATTTAATATCAACATTTGCAATATACTAGGAAAAATCTTTTGCAATTATTTAAACTATTGCAAATACATGAAAAGCCTAATAGTTTGTAAAAATTGTTAAGGAGTGCGTGAGCAGAAAAGTATGATGATCACTGATCTACATTGCTCACCTAATTCTTAAGTAAAAAGACAAAGATTGCCCTACTGAATTAAAAAAGGAAAAGCCAAGACCCAGCCACATAGTGTTTATAAGAGACCCTCCTTAACCCTTCCCTAAAACAGGAGGATGTAGAAAGGTTGAAGCTAAAGTAATAGGAAGAGACATATCAGACAGTTACCAAAGAAAGCTTGTGTAGTTATTTTAACATAGAACAAATGGGTTGAACAAAAGCATTGTGAGACATAAAAGGGTCGGCTGATAATCAAAAGGTTGAAGGTTCAAGTCCACCTGGTGGTACCTTATAAAAAAGGCCTGGAGATCTATTTTGGAAAGATCAGCCTCTGAAAACCCCATGGAGCACAGTTCTACTCTGACACACATGGGTCACCAGGAGTCAAAGTAAACCCCACAGCAATGGTTTTGCTTTGATTTTTGGTGTGAAGATAAGTCAGAGTTCTGTGACTGGCAAACAAATAGCTGCAGGATTTTAGGACCCCAAGGCTCAGGAACCTGCACATTGACCAAGAGGCAGTATTTTGAACAGACAAGGGGGCTACTGTAAGGTTTAAATTCAGGAAAAGAGTACTTCAGGGTTCTATCCTTTCACCTTACTTATTCAATCTGAGCAAATTCAAGCTGAACAAATAATTGAGAAACTGGACTATATGAAGAAGAACATGACATCAGGATTGAAAGAGACTCATTAACAACCTATGACATTCAGATGACACAAGCTTGCTTGCTGAAAGCAAAGAGGACTTGAAGCACTTACTGATGAAGATCAAAGCCTTCAGTATGGGTTACACCTCAACATAAAGAAAACCAAAATCCTCCCAGCTGGACAAAACACATCATGATAAACGGAAGGAAAATTTAGATGGTCAGGGTTTTCATTTTTCTTGGATTCACAATCCACACCCATGGAAGCAGCAGCTAAGAAATCACATGATGCATTGCGTCAGGTAAATCTGCTGTGAAAGACCTCTTCAAAGTGTGCAAAAGCAAAGATGTCACTTTGAGGACGAAGGTGCTTCTGACCCTAGTCATGGTATTTTCAATCACTCCATATGCATGTGAAAGCTGGGCAATGAATCAGGAAGACCGAAGAAGACAGGATGCATTTGAATTATAGTGTTGGTGAGGAATATTGGATATACCATGATTGCCAGAAGAAGAACGAATCTGTCTTGGAAAAAGTACAGCCAGAATGTTCCTTCGAAGTGAGATTGGCAAGATTTCATCTCATGAACTTTGCATGAAAGGTAAGAGACCAGTCCCTGGAGAAAGATATTACGCTTGGTAAAGTAGAGGGGTCATCAAAAAAGTGGCAGCCCCTCAATGAGATAGATTGTAATAGTGGCTGCAAAAATGGGCTCAAACCCATTGTGATTATGAGGATGGCACAGGACCAGGTAGCGTTTCATTCTATTACACATAGATAAGCTTGCTTTGAGTTGGAAATGACCCAATGACACTTAACAACAACAAGGATTGAAGGGTCATTAGTTCCATGCTACCCTAGCATTCGGGACCACCCACCCCAAATGCCCATGCCCCTACACTTGAGCTGATCTGGCTGCCCCTCAAGTGTTGTGGAGAAGGGTTGGACAAAGTGGGGTGAGGAATGATGGGGGACCTGGCAGGTTCATCTGCTCTGGGTCACCTTGGTTCCAGAGAATCTCAGGGAGCTGTTTTGGTTGGATCGTTCTTGAGGTTGGGTTTCAGAATCTGATTCAACCTCAGATGATCCCAAGTTGGCTTGAGAATGATAAGAACCTGTGAACTGAGGACAGACTCTGCCAACTGTCCTTTCCTGGAATGCTTGGACCGGGAGTGGTTTCATCCAGGGCAGACCTTACACTTATAAACTCTGGACTGACTTTGAACACAGAGGAACCTGACCTTGGTGGCCCTGTTGCAACTGAGGACAGGGTTAATGCATGACTGCTCTTCCAAGCTAAATTTCTACTCAATGATATACTCTTGGCTCCCAAGTTAGAAAGTGCAGCATGGTTGGCTTTGCCCTTTCGTATGACTTTGTCACTTCATTGGGTTCTTTGTTCACAAGAAATAGGGTTTAGATGAAATCAGAGAATTTCTGAACAATACATTTTGCTTTGGCACACGGGGGAGGAGAACTGCATCAACTTCTAAATAAATGAGACAAATAGAGTTTTAGGTGGGCTCAAGTGTTTGCTGGGTGAAATCATTCACTCATCTACCAAATACCATGGGCAACTTTGCACTTCAGAGTAACTACCCTTATTAAGTTCAACTAAGAGAGGAAATATCCCAACAGAGAGTTGAGGGTGCTGTATGAGCTGGTGCTGAAGGGTTTGTGCTTTGTGGTTTGGCTGTTCAGAATATGGAGTACCAGAGGGGTCGTTAAAGAAGGCTTGCTGGACAACAGATTATTTTAGTTGAGTCCAGAGAATAGATTGGATATGTGTAGAAGGAGGAAGTAGTCCTGGATGGTGCAAATGGTTAGCACCATCAGCTGTTAACTGAAAGGCTGATGGTCTGAGTCCACTCAGAGGTGCCTCAGAAGAAAGGCCTGGTGATCTGCTTTCAAAAAACCAGGCATTAAAGACCTTAGGGAGCAGTTCTACTCTGACATACATGGGCTTGCCATGAGTTGGAGTTGACTTGACAGCAACTGGTTTAGAAAGGTAAGAAAGGAATTAGCACATGGGGGTGTGTTATGCTGTGCAGGGGCTTTGCTAGTTATTTTTCATGTATGATGTCATTGAACACCCACAGCAGCCCTGAGAACTTGAAAGAAGATATTATAAGTTCCCAATTAGAGGTAAGGAGGCTGGGTGGAACAAGTGGTTTGCAATCAGTTGCTAACTCAAAGGTTGGTAGTTCAAATCCACTACCAGCCCCATAGAAGAAAGACCTGGCAATCTGCCTACAGACAAAAAACCCCTATGGAGCAGTTCTCTGTAATACATGAATTGACACGAGTTGGGGCCCATTCCATGAACAGCAACATTTTAGAGGTTTGCACAAGTCAAGCAGTTCTCTCAGTCACATAACCTGGAGGTGGAAGGGTTCTGACTCAGGGCAGAGACTGGGAGTGAGGGGAGAAGCTGGGCTACAAAGGCACAGATCTAATAATGAGCCCTTGGCCCTTCACAGCACTTCCTAAGCTTCTCTTTCGGACTGAGGCTGCATTAGAATCCGCAAGTTTGTTTCTCTCTGCTACCCCTGTCTGGCTACAGCAGAACCGTTCCTCACTTTAACTACTTAAACTAACGGTGAGTACACTTTTTTTTTTTTGTTGTCTGGAGTGTCAGAGAGAATATATAGACCTCACACAAATTAAACCTAAGAAGGGAAGAAAAAAGAGTTGAAAGTGCTGATGAAGTGACTGCATTTGGTTTAAGAAACTGCGTCCGCACAGGCACGCGGTCTCTGCGGTGGTGGGGCCAGCTGTGTGGCCTCTGTACCACGAGGTGGCGCTCGCGGCTGTGTGTATCTTTCAGAGATGCCCAGAACCTGGGATTGTATCCGTTCCACAGCGCTGAGAGCCACGACTGTTAGACTGAACGCTTCAGGCCATAGGGAGGCGAGTTGCAGCATCTCTGGAAGGGGCTGCTCCTTGTTCCTTCCTTGCATCCGGATTTGGTAGGGATAGGGGTGGGGACTGCTGTGAGTACTTGGGTGCAACCCAACTGCTCTGTCCTCAACAGGAGAGGAGTTTTCAAACGCCGAGGAGGAGGTGGGTGGTGATAAGAGTGAAGACCTGCAGCCAGAGCTGACTCCTGATTCTGACCAGGGGCCTTTCATTTCTTCTGGCAGCAACATCAAAGCAGCACGCTTTGGAAGTCGGCTTCCAATAATCCATCACTGTGCTACCCTATTCCCCAAATTCCCACTGCTTGAGTCGTCTTTGTGGCAGATACTAACCCTCTGATGCTTTTGTCTAAATTTTGTAGCTTCTTGGCCCCTTGGCCCTCAACGTGTGCTTCAGGACCAGCAGCATCAGCATCACCTGGATAGTTGTAAATGCAGAATCTCAGGCCCACTCCAGATCTGTTGAATTGGGGTATGCAGTTTAACATTTGTTCACAGGGCCTGGGATCTGAGAGAGCCAAGGAAGGGTTAATGGGGTCCCAGGACTGAGGAAATGACTGCGGGGAAGACAGACAGGGCTGAGGGGGCCTTCCTCCAGGAGATGATCCTGCTATCCTACCACTAGTCAGGCCTGTGTCCTCTGATCTCAAGGAGCACATGGTCTGGTAGGCAGATTAGGCTCTATGCTTATGAGGCTCCAGGTCTGTCTTTTGCTCACCATTATATCCCACTATCAGCCAATACTGGACACCTCATAAGTATGTCTACCACCCATCTGTCAGTTTGTCATAGTGTGGCAGCTTGTGTGTTGCTGTGATGCTGGAATCTATGCCACTGGTATTTCAAATACCAACAGAATCAGCCATGGTATACAGGTTTCAACAGTTTCCAGACTAAGACTAGGAAGGAGGGCCTGGGGATCTATTTCCCAAAATTAGCCAATGATCAGCCTGTGGAGCTTAACAGAATACTGTCTGATTCAGTGCTGGAAGATGAGCCTCCTACCTTGGAAGGCACTCAAAATACTGTGGTTGCTGTAGTGGACTTGAGCATACTAATAATTGTGAAGATGGAGCAGGGCTGGGCAGTGTTTCCTTCTGTTGCTCATGGGGTCACCATGAGTTAGTGCTGACTGAACAGCAGCTAACAACAATGTTAAGTATGTGCTGAATGAAGTGCATGAGTAGACAACCTCAGTGGCATGTGGAGGGCCACAGAGGTGAGCACAGGGACTGTGAGCAGCTGGGGTCTTCATGAGGGCGCTGACACTTTGGTGAAGGGTCTGTGCTCAAAAACAAACTTCATCTTCCTTGTAGCTATTCCCAGGGCTGGGCTTTCTAGGAAGTGATGAATGAATGAAGAAAGCAGAAGGAATGGCTGTCCAAGCTAAAGCAATGGTTTTCAGACTATGCCCATCTGGGGTCATTGAACAATGTCTGGAGACATTTTTGATTGACACACCTGGGAGAGAGGATGCTACTGGCAGCTAGTGGTAGTTAGTAGTTAGCAGGGATGCCACTAACTACTACAACGCACAGGATATCCACAACAGAGAATCATCTAGCCCCAAAACACAGAGATGTTGCCTGCATTGTTGCACATTTCTAGTCCCTTGGTAGCTCTGCATCCTCTTTACAGCTTCCACCAGCCTCCATTGCTGGACCTGATACTTTATTAGCAATGACTGCAGTCTGGTCCCCATTGACTATTGTAGGGACAGGGCTCCTGGCCAGGCTGACACTGAGCTCAGGAGCTCTAACTGTCCAGTGGCAGGGATTGATGGTTGGTTCTAGTTCCTCTCCCTGAGGCCAGGAGGCTGGCAGTGGCCCCCACCTTGCTACCCTTGGACTATTGCCTCTGACTGCAGGACTAGTCCTTCCTGTGGCTTAAGGAAGAAAGCTCCTGTCTGCGGCAGTGTGATGATGGGGGTGGGGAGGGAGAAGACTTGCATTTCAGTCAGACCCTGGTAACACAGCCCAGGAAACAGTGGCTTTCCCATGGCAACAACTCAGTGCTGGATGTGCAGCCCCAGCCACCTTGATCCTGCCGCACACCAGGCAGGTGCAGCCCCCTGTGTCCCATCCTGAGAGGTTCAGTTGGCAAAAAGGGTTATTTTCACAAAACAATCCAAAATATCCCTACTTTGCTTAAGAGAACCAAATCCTTGGGTTGCAAGTTATGGGTGCTTTTATTTCCCCTTTCCTTTCTTCTCCCTCCTCATTTTTGTGTATTTGAGTTTAAAGTGTAGGCTTTCATAAGGTTTTGTCCCAATTGGCCTATTTTCTATAACATCTTTTTATTATTTTTCTCTAGAATGTATGATTATATTGTTATGTCACATGACTGTTAAAAGGTTTATGAAGTCTAAGAGTCTCTCTCCATCCATTTATCTATGATCCATCCTTCCACTCCTTGATCCATTCCATCAACTTACCCATCTATTCATCTATTCATCTGTCCATCATCCATCCAATCATCCATCATCCATCCATCCACCCACACACCCACCCATCCCATTCACTTATTCATCCATCCATTCATATCCTTCTGTCCCTCCACTCATCCATCCTCAAACCTATTAATTCACCTCTTTATCATTCAATCATTCATCCACAAACATGTGGAGTTCCTGCTCTCTGCTTAGCCCTACAAAGTCTCTATAAAATCCCTATAAAGTTACAGACATAGCCATCTAGTGGAAGGCTAGCAATTCACATACAGTGTTAAATGAATTTCAAATGGTATGTATAATGTCCTGCGGGACAAGGGAGAAGGAGCTGGCTAACTTGGGGAGTAGCCAGGGAAGATCTCCAAAGGGAGGAGGCTTACAAGGAGAGTCTTAGAGGATAAGTGTGAGACAGCAGGACGAGCACTTATGCAGAAGGAACAGCTAGTGGATGGTTCACTGGGACTTAAGCATGGATTACTGAAGTGAAGGTGGTGGCAGGAAATTATGCCAGACAAATAAGTTATGTCTACATTGTAAAGGGTCTTCAATGACATACCACGGAATTTGCATTTAGTCCTTCAGGCACTGCACACAATGGAAACCATTGAAGATGTGAGCAGGTGAATGATATGGTCAGTACTGTGTTTTAGAAAGATACCTCTGGGAAAAGTGTTAGTAGACTGGGAACTATGCCTTTTTTACAGCAAAAACATAGAAATGTGAGGCTGTGCTCCTAAATGTCTTAAAAATTGCTGGGAGGTTAAAAAAACCTCTATTCTGGCCTAGCCTTGTTGCATAATTCCCTAAAACACTCAGAGGGAGTCCATGATAGGCATTGATGTGTGGCCCTGCAGCTTTCAGGGAAGGAGCCTGGTAAAGGAGTACTAACTGCACCACTGTAGAGCTTTGCACATGTGACCAAGACCTGTGTTACCTAGTAAACTCAGGGAGCATCCGCCATAATGGTGAAGCATGTGGTCTTAGTATCCAACCTTATTTGTTCAAATCTCAGCTCCACCACTTATAAGCTGTGGTGGTTTAAAAATATGTCCACAAATTTTTTGATATGCCCCCTTTAAGAAATGGAGCCTACTTTCCCTCCCTTTTAGAATGGACTAAGGAGCTCTTGTGGTGTTGTGGTTAAGGCACTTGGCTGTTAACCAAAAAGTCAGTGGTTCAAACCCACCAGCTGCTCCATGAAAGAAAGATGAGGCAGTCAGCTTCCTTAAAGATTTACAGTTTGAAAACCCAGTAGGGGTTGTTATGAGTTAGAATTGACTCAATTGGCAGTGAGTTTGGTTTGGTTTTGGTTAGAGTGGGCTAGACTTAGTGTTTATTTTTAATGAAGAGAAAAAGTGGAAGTGATGGTATAAGAGTTCAAAGACTAGGTCATAAAAGGCACTGTGGGCTTTCTCTCTTAGATAGCTTGCTTTGGGAGAAGTTAGGTGTCATGTTGTGAGGACACTCAAGGGGTCTATAGAGACACTCACAAGGCCCTCAGCCAACAGCCACGTGAGTGAACGAGCCCACTTGGAAGCAGAGTCTTCAGCCCAGACAAGTCTTCAGCTGACTGTAGTGCTGGCCAGCATCTTGCTGGCCAACTGCAACCTCATGACAGCACCTAAGCTAGACCACCAGTAGCTTCAGAATTCCTGACCTACAGAAACTACGAGACAATAAACGTGTGTTGTTTTCAGCCACTAAGTTTTGGGATAAGTTGTGCAGCAATAGATAACTAATACACAAGCTATGTGTTCTTGGACAAATTAATGAACTCACTTTTTCTTGTTTCCTTATCTATGTAATTAAGGTAATAGTGAAAAAACCTCACTGCTGTCGAATCATTTTCCAGCTCATAGTGACTCCTCCTTGAGTTTCTGAGGCAGTATCTCTATGGAAGTAGATTGCCCAATCTTCCTTCTGAGGAGAGCTGGTGAGTTTGAACTGCCAGCCTTCTGGTTAGCAGTCAAATACTTTAGGCACTATGCCACCAGAGCTCCCAGCTCTGGTAAGTAGTAAGGACTTCATGAATTCATACATGTGAAGCACATAGAAAAGTGTCTGGCCCACAGTAAATGCTGGATAAATGTTAGTTATAACCATTATTAGGTCCCTGCATGGTGCAAATGGCTCTTGGTTACTAACCAAAAGGTTGGAAGTTTGAATCCATTCAGCAGTGCTGTGGAAGAAAGGCCTGGCAGTCTGCTTTCATAGATTACAGTCACTGCATAACATACTACACAAAAACATTGTTCCACATCCTACTTTGGTGAGTAGCAACTAGAATTTTAAAAGCTTGCAAGTGGCCATCTAGATGCAATAATGGGTCTCTCCTCATCCAGAGCAAAGAAAAATGAAGAAAACCAAAGATGCATGGAAACAATTAGTCCAAGGGGCTGGTACACCATGCAATCCTCAGCCTCTATGACTATGAGACCAGAAGAACTAGATGGTGCCTGGCTACCATTGTCAACCACTCAGAGGGAGATCTATGTAGGAGATCCTGGATAGAGTGGGAGAACGATGTGGAACAAAGCTCAAAATCATTTGGAAAAAAAAAAAAAAGGGACCAGGTTTGCTGGTCTGATAGAGCCTAGTGGAACCCCTGAGACTATGGCTCCTAGCTCCCCTTCAGGTCTGGAATTAACCCTACTCCTGTGGCTTCCAGCCAAACAAAAGACAGACATATAAGCTGGACATTTACATTAAGTAGATATACTCCTTGGAGAGATAAATCATGGGAGAATAGAAAGGCTGTGTATGCACAGGAAGACAGCTCAGGGGGTGGGAGCGCATGGGAGGGAAGGACACAGGGAAGAGGTAACTATGGGGAGGAAGTGGGAAGAGCTGTTGCAGTGTGGGAAATTGCAGTCAATGTCATGAGACAAAGTGTATGTGAGCTGCTATATGGAAAATGAATTTGCTCTGTAAACTTTCACTTAAATCACAATAAAAACAACAAAAAAAAGATTATAGCCACTGAAAACTTGATGGGGCACAATTCTACTCTGGAACACATGGGATCACTATGAGTCAGAATCAGCTTGATGGCAACGGGCTTGATTTTTTGACGTATAACTATTATTATTAGCAAGAGCATGATCTCAGGCGAAGGTAGAAGGGATGGAGAAGAAATAGAGTTCTTGTTGAATGAATGGAAGATGGAAATTAAGACTCATTTTAACCATTTGGCAAGCTCTACCAATCCAAACTTGGTATAAGGTTAAGGATGGGGTCTTGGTTCTCTAGTTTTGCTATAACAGAAATATTACAAGTGGTTGGCTTTAACAAATAGGAATTTATTCTCTTCCAGTTTAAAACCAAAGGGGGCTGGGACTCACTGCTATTAAGTTGACTCTGACTCATAACAACACTTGTTGGGTTTCCAAGGCTGTAATCTTTACAGAAGTAGATTGACTCATCTTCCTCCTGTGAGGCAACTGGTGGATTTGAACCTAACAGTTTAGGAGGCTAGAAGTCTGAATTCAAAGTGCCTGCTCTAAGGTCTGGGTGATGGCCCCTTGACCTTGGGCTTTAGTTTTACCTCTTGTTCCAGGCCCACCAACTAGGGCAGCTGCAGGCAGCTGAGGCTGATGAACTCAAGGTTGGCAGGTAAAATGTCACAATCCCAAGATCAACAGGCAACAAGGCAGGCCACTGGTTCAAGTCCAAGGATAATCCCAAGATTGCCAGACAACACAGGGCAGGACACTTGTTCAGGTCTCAGAACTAGAGATGAAGATGAGGCCAAAGGAAAGATCTAAATGTGCCAAAAGTGAGAAAACTTTCTCAAAATTTCCCCTTATATACTGGAAGCAGGCCATACCCCAAACATAGCTACTTAGCTGCTCAGAACAGACTGCACCATGGAAGTGATTACAATCTCAACATGGGTAATAACAACATCCAGCTGCCTGGACACTCAAAACCAAGGTCCAGCCAAGTTGACACACAACCTTAACTACCACAGACGGTAACAAGCCAATGAGGTTCAAGGGAAGTGGCCTTCACTGAAGACCTTCTGTGCACTGGGGATACGGCTGAACCCAACACCCTGTTTCTTTCATTAGATTCTCATGGCCATCTTTTGTAGTGATTCAGCATATCACAAAAATTCATCTTTCTGGATGTGGCTGAAAGAACTCTATTAATTAACCTGGGAAACCTTTCCCAGACATCCTCATCACTAATTTTTGAAGCAACAGAGAGCATTAGTGGGGATCCATGCCCAAGGGGAGCCCTAAGCCAGCACAAGAGCCAGTGACCATTGTGACCATTTTTATTACAATTCTTATTTGACATTAACTGGATATTTGTATAAGAATCATGGGCGGTGCAAGCGGTTTGCAATTGGTTGCTAACCTAAAGGTTGGCAGTTCAAACCCATCGAGAAGCTCTGTGAAAGATAGGCCTAGCTAACTGCTTCCATAAAGATTGTTGTTGTTACGTGCTATCAAGTCAGTTCCAACTCATAGTGACCCCGTACAACAGAATGAAACACTGCCTTGTCCTGCACCATTCTCACAGTGGTTGCTATGTTTGAGCCCATTATTGCAGCCACTGTGTCAATTCATCTTGCTGAGGGCCTTGCTCTTTTACAGTGCACCTCTGCTTTACCAGCCATGATGTCTTTTTCCAGGAACTGGTGAACATCATGAAAAACTGCTATTCATTAGTGGGAAAGAGGTTTGTCTGGACCATAAGTTGGGTAACCTTCCACTTTACTGTCTTGTTGGTTACTGCATTCCACAAATATCATTTGTATAAAATAATACAAATTGAGGAGACTGCAGAAGGCAAGAAGTTACTTGGAGGTATGGAGTTTTGGTTGTCCTGTGCCACCCTAACAGAAAATACTGCAAGTGGATGGATTTAAACAAACAAGGATTTATCCTCTTACAGTTTAGGAGGCTAGAAGCCTGAGTTCAAAGTGCCACTTCTAGGGCCTTGGTGAAAGCCTTCTGACCTTGGGCTTCAACACTGCCTCTTGCTCCTGGTGCACTGAAGTTGGAGGCTTCTCTTAACTTAGACAGCTGCTGGCTGCTGAGGCTGAGAAACCCAAGGTCAGCAAGTAAACTAGCACAGTCCCAAGATTAGTAAGCAACATGGCAGACCACTAGTTCAAGTCCAGAAATAGCCTCAAGATCAACAGGCAACATGGCAGACCACTAGTTCAAGTCCAGAAATAGCCTCAAGATCAACAGACAACATGGCAGGCCACTGGATGAAGCCTTGAACACGTGCAGGATCCTGATGTACCAAAATCCGCAGAGACCTTTCCCAAAGTTTCTCTTTATGTACTGGAAGCAGACTACATCCCTAAGGCAGTTTACAGCAGATTTCACCATGAAGTTGATTACTAGTCTCACCATGGGGAATCACTATATCCAGCTGCCCAGCCACTCAAAACCAGGTCCAGCCAAGTGGACACATAACCTTAACTACCACAGATGGTGTTAGTGTCCACAGATGGTATTAGTGTTCTATGGCTGTGGTAAAAAATTACTGCAGGCTGAGTAGCTTAAGACAATAGAAATGTATTCTTTCACAGTCTGGAGGTTAGAAGGCCAAGTCAAGACATCTGTAGGCCATGTCCCCTCTGGAGGCTGTAGAGGAGGAGGCTTCCTTGCCTCTTCAGTTTCTGGCGGTTCCTTGCAATCTTCAGCTGGTGGCAGCACCACTCCACTCTGTCTCCACATGGCTGTCTCCACTGTACCTGCATCTTCTCTTCTTCTGGCTCATAAAAAGACACTTGTCATTAGATTTAGGATCTGCCTGAATAATCCAGGATGATCTTATCTCAAGATCTTTATTATATCTGCAAAGACCCTTATGAAGTAGGTGACTCTATTTTGTGACTCCATTTTGTAATGTCCTAAAACTCCATTTTGTAAAACATCCCTGAGCAGCCTACTCACCCTTCTTAATCTGAAAGCCCCGTTAGTAGTAACTCTCAGAAACTCAGGGCCCACACCCTGTTAAAGGTCTTCGCCTCGAACTGTGTGCTTTCACCCCGATAGTAGTAGTTCCCTTCTCGCCCCTGTAACGCTAACCTGGCAGTTTATTGCTTCTGTAACACGTTTGCTTGCTTGCTTGCGGTTTAAGCTTTAAAAAGCCTGCCTGAAATCAGGCTCAGGTCTGCAGTTAGGGTGGACACTTTGGTTCCCCTGCAGTCCAGCTATAGCTGAATAAAGACTCTTCTAAATTTCTGGACATTATAGTGGCCATCAACTTCTTCCGGACCCACAATGCTTTTTCTAAAGAAAGTCGTAGTCTGGGTTTAGAGGGTTAGGATGTGAGCATATCTTTCTGAGGGCCACCATTGGACCCATTACAGATGGATTGGTGTCTGAGCAGTGACCAGATGGTCTTCTGTCTGCCCAGGAACTACTGAAGAGTGTTCTTCCAGGTGGCTCCACTGCTGGGTCCTGCTGCAGCCCTTGCGGCTGCCCTGCGTCCTGACAGGAGGGGCTGAAAGTCCCACAGTGCCTATGAGCTCCAGTGATTGGGAAGAAGGCAAGGCTGTCCCAGAGAGCAGCAGCCTCAGCCCATGGTCACTTGGGAAGGAGCTTGAACATTCACACCTGTCTTTGTTTGCCCAAGGAAATCCAGCTTGCTTCCACCAACCACTCCGCAGTCCCTGGTGCCACGGAGGGAAGCATTCCTGGAAAAAACGTGTCTTCTGAATCATATTCACATCATGATTTACATTATAATTTCTTCAGCTCTGTATTCCCAGAGGGAGGAAACTGGCTACAAGATACCAGCAGAAATTCACACATAAGCACAAAGCAAGCCTGAAAGAAAAACTGTATTTGCAGACTAATAAGGAGCCAATATTGCTAATGTGATCTCGGCAGTGACAGAAAAGGCTGTGGTTGCCAGGCCTAGGGGCCCTGGGGAAGGCCACCTTCCTGGAGGGATTGTTGACATTCTTGCTGTTTTAAATCTGCTTTTAAGAAAGCAGCTTTGAATAATTCCTCAGGGTTTCCTCAGACTATCATCTTCCTCCTCCTCCCTTTCCTCCTTGTCTTTCTTTCTTTCTCCTTCTCTTCCTCCTGCCTCCCTTTCCCTTTTCTTTCTTCTTCCTCTTCTCTTCTCTTCCTCGTTCTTTTTCTCCTCCTCCAGTCACCCTCCTTTCCCTCTTGTCCCCCTCCCCCCTCACTGTTCCTTCTCTTTCTCCTCCTCCTTTAGTCCATTGGATCCTTTACAGTTGCCATTAGTACATTGCAGCAGATGGAATTTTTCAGCTGCGGAACTTCAGAGGCACTGTCCCTTTAAGGGTCAGAAAGATTTGTTTGCCCTGCTCAGCATATTTGTTTGTTTGCAGGGAAAAGGAAGGAAAGATCAAAGCCTGGCAGGATGCTAAGAAGGAAGACTACAGCTAACTCCAAGGAGTGAGATTACTGTTAGAGCTCTGGTGTGGGGTTTGAGTGACCCTGCTCTCAGCTGACCAGCTGGCCAGCCTCAGGCTAGACAAGAGAGGAATGGGCCTTGAGGGTGGTGGTAGTCTTGAGCTGGGGCCAGAATTCTTTCTCCAAAAGTGACAGGGGAAGGGACAATTACTTGGGTGGTCGGAGGGACCCAGCCACTTTTGTAGCTTGGTGAGCTGTGTGCTGAGCAGTGATGGTGCTCCATGAGGTGGAAGACAAGTCAGTGATGCATTTCACTGAAGACCTAAAAAGCACAATGATCTCATCCTATGGGGGCTCTGCTACATAGAGGACAGGTTTTCCTCATCATGATTTCTTCAACAGCAAATACACTATGCTCCATCCAGCATTCCAGCCAAAAAATAAAAAGAAATCTTTCCCGAGAATTGTGAAAGGTCCTTGAGTGGCACAAATGGTTAAGCACACACCTACCAGCCAGAGTTGATGGTTCGAGTCCACTTGGAGGCAACTCTGAAGAAAGGGCTGGTGATCTACTTTCAGAAAGTTGTTGAGAATCCTGTGTAGCACACCTCCACTCTGCATTACATGGGGTCACCATGAGTCATGTTGATTTGATGGCAGCTCGTTTTTTTTTTGATAAATGTGAAATGTTATGTTAGTGTAAGTGGCTTTAGGGAAGCTTAGATGTTTATTTGAAACAGAAGCTGTAGACCAAAGGTCAAATTATATTTATTGATTTTTGTTTTCTTTTGCTGAAGGGGTCAGGTAAAACTAGCAAGTGCAAAGATGATGTATACCCAAGTCACTGGAGAAAAGCTGAATTATCCAGTAAACAGTGGTAAGACTGGCCATTCAGAATGAAATACAAGCTGGTTTTCAGCTGAATCCAGATGGATCAAAGATTTCAGTACAAAAATTAGATTGTTAAAAGAATTGCATGAAAGCAAGGGAGAATGATTTTATGTTCATAATACAGAAGGAGGGAAGCCCTTTCCAAGTTCAAAATAAAACTAACATCTCATAAAGGAAAATACATGTCACTACATAAAATAAAAATGGTTTTCAAGACAAAAGATAAAAAATAATAAAAATACCATTAACAAACAGAACCATGAGACATGTGGAGAATGTTTGCAAAACATGTAACTGATTAAGAGCTAATTTATTTTATCTATAATAAGTCTTTATGAATCAATAAGAAAAGCTAACAACTTAGAAAAATAGGCAAAGGACAGAAAACAAAACACCAATAAATATGCTAACAGAGCACCCACTTTCACTCACTCTCTGCCATCGATTCCAACTCATAGCGACCCCTCCTTGGGTTTCTGAGGCAGTATCTCTACGGAAGTAGTTTGCCCAATCTTCCTTCTGAGGAGTGGCTGTTGGGTTTGAACCGTCAGTCTTCTGGTTAGCAGTCAAATGCCTTAGGCACTACGCCACCAGACCTCCCAAGTTAACATTTACTCAGTTATATTCTAAGTAAAGAAATGTAAATGACACCTGTTTTTCACATATCCTACAGACAAAATCAATGTAGGGCATGATCACTCATCTGTCAGTTTGTTGTACTGTGGTGGCTTCCATGTTGCTGT
Source organism: Orycteropus afer afer (assembly GCF_000298275.1). Taxonomy (NCBI): domain Eukaryota; kingdom Metazoa; phylum Chordata; class Mammalia; order Tubulidentata; family Orycteropodidae; genus Orycteropus; species Orycteropus afer. The sequence goes on from NW_006921724.1 coordinate 2,171,707, forward strand.
AACCCTGGAAACTATGCCACTGGTATTGCAAATACCAGTAGGGTCACCCATGTGGACAGATATCAATGGAGCTTTCAGACTAAGACAGACTAGGAAGGAATCTCTGGGATCTACTTCTAAAAATCAGCCAAGGAAAATGCTATGGATCACAGCAAAATATTACACAATATAGGGTAGGAAGATGAGCCGTTAGGTTGGAAGGCACTCAAAATACACAGTGGACACAGCAATGGACTCAAGGAGACCAGTGACCATGAAGGTTGTGCAGAACTGGGCAACGTTTCACTCTATTGTGGCTGAGGTTGCCATGAGTCAGAGCTGACTTGATGGCATCTGACCACAATGTGTAGGGCAACTTGGCAGTATCTTTAAAAGCAGAATATGCCATCCTCTTTTATCCTATCCATCTCAAATTAAAGAATCAGTCCTGTGGAAGACAAGGGGATTCATTGCAATATTATTTGTAACAGGGAACGAAGTATGAAGCTACCTTAGTGTTCAGCAATAAAGCACTAGTTATATAAATGATTATATATCCATAAAGTGGAATATTTTTTAGCAGTTTAAAAGTGTGTGTTAATAAAGATTTATAGCTTATGTTAAATTTTAAACAGCAATTAACCATGTGCAAGAAAATTATGTTCCCATTTGTACAAAAATATTATTATGCATTAATGCATGAATATGTGTGTACATACTCATACGATTATGTAGAACATTTCTGTAAAGGCATACAAACAACTGTGGAGAGTGGTTAGAGAATAGTGGGACTGGAGACCAGGACCAGGAGGTGGGCAGGGACTTAACTTTTCATTATCTAGTTATGCTATTTGAGGTTTTTTTTTTTTTTTTTTTTACTATGTGCAAGTATTACTTTCAATGCAAAAATATAAAAATTCAAATTAAAAATGGATGAACAGGAAATGAATCCTTCTCTGGTGATGAAGAGGTTTGCTCTGGGCTACTCTTACATGCTTTCGCTTAATGCTTGAGGACTGTGTCAGAAAAATTTAATTGCTTTAGACTGAAGCAGGGCTTCAAACGAGTTCTTTCTGGTTTGACCTCCTACTGAAAATAGGACAGACTCAATCAGAATCTACAGTTTCACAAGATACCCAAATGATTCTTATAGAGCCCCAGGTGATTCTTATGTATACGTACAGAAAAAAAGCGGTATATGTAGGATCTTGTTAAAATATAGATTCTGATTCAGTATATATGGGGTGGGAATTCAAATTCTCTGCAAGAGTTCAAATTCAAATAAACTGATTCCAAGCCCTCGACTGAAAAGGGAGACTTATCACTTGAGTCTAATTGGTTGTATACGTAGAAGATTACAGTGTGTATCATGAGGGAAGAAGATAAATACTATGCTTTAGGAAATGTGCTGAATATGTTGTTATTAACTTTTGATTCCATGAGTTTACTCTTCTGTTTTGAATAACTAATCAGGATACAAGTATAGATTCCAAACTATAGATCTGATCATAGACCTCAAGCACATATGCATTCCAGTGCAATGAAACACATGATAGAAATAGAGACAGTAGAGTGTAAAAAATAAAAGAGTGCTGGGGCAGGAGTAGGGTGGCCTACAGCAAAACCTAGAATGCATCCTTGTTTTAGATTGAATTGTATTTTCAAATATGTGCTGGAATCCTAACCCCTATGCTTGTGGATGTAATATAATGTAATGATATTACATTTAGTGTTATGCAATATCATCACCTTCATAATGTAATCCAATGTAATGTAATCACCTTCCATAATGTAATCTAATGTAATTGATCAGTCAGATGAGGTCATACCACTGTAGGGTGGATCCTAAACTTAATCACTTCAGAATTATATAAAGAGAAGGATAGACACACTGGAGAAGACAGATGCCATATGAGAATTGCCAAGAACCAAGGAATGTCCGGAGCTACTGACAAGGAAAGAATTAGCACACCTGAGACCGATGAGGACTTTCAGAATCCAGAACTGTGAGAAAATAAATTTCTGTTTTTTTAAAGCCATCCATGTGTGGTATTTCTGATACAGAAGCAATAGGTAATTGAGATAACCCCCTTCTTAAACACATGCAAATTTAAACTTCTAAGAAATATTTAGCCAAATAAAACTTGTTTTTGAGGAGAGTGAGGTCCAGGGTGGTTAACTGACTTAATTCTACTATCATTTAGCCTTTTTCCTAATGTCTGCTCCATGCCTCAAATATGGTTCTTTCCTTCAATGCAGACCTGACACCAGGAGATTGTAAGATGGGTGGGAATGTTGGCTAAAATTCTCTAATAAATGGTTCCTAGGCAGCTACACTTTGGACTTGTTTTCTTTGACTTTACAGTAACAAAGTACCACAAAATTTGTGGCTTAAAACAATAAAAATGTATTGCCTCATAGTTCTGGAAGCCAGATATCCAGTCAAGGTGTTGGCAGGACCATCCTCTCTCTGAAGGGTCTAAGGGAAGACTCTTCCCTGCTAATTCCAACTTCTAGCTCTGGTAGCATAGTGCCTAAGGCACTTGACTGCTAACCAGAAGGCTGGCGGTTCAAATCCACCAGCCACTCCTCGGAAGGAAGGTTGGGCAATCTACTTCCGTAGTGATACTGCCTCAGCAACCCAAGGAGGAGTAGCTAAGAGTCGGGTCTGACTCAAAGGCACATGACAACAACAACAACGACAGCGGTTGCTGGCAATCCTTGGCATTCCCTGCCTTGTAGCTGCATCACTCCAGTCTCTGCCTTCATCTTCCCAGGGCCATCTTTCTTCTGTGTATGTCTTTCTATGGGCTTCTTACAAGGACACCAATAGGGTCCACCCTAATCCAGTAGGACTTCATCTTAACTAATCATATCTGCAAAGACTGTATTCCCATATAAGGCCATATTTTGAGGTTCTGAGTGGACCTCCATGCGGGAAAGATGATGTGGTCTGCTTCTGTAAAGATTTACAGGCTTGGAAACCTATGGGATTGCTATAAGTCAAAATTGACTCAATGACAGTGTTTTTTTTTTTTTTAAATGGTATATACCTATAATTGGAATTGCTGGATTATAGGATAGTTCTGGGTTTTTTTTTTTTAGAAAGTACTGTACTGTTTTTCATAATGGTTGCTTTTTACAGTCCCACCAGCAATTGATAACAGTTCCAGTCTTCCCACATCCTCACCAACATTTGTTATCTTTTTTTAAATCAGTGTCATTGGTCTGTAATTTTCTTTTTCTGTGATATTTTTGCCTGATTTAGGTATCAAGGTTATGCTAGTTTCATAGAAAGAGTTTGGTAGTGTTCATTCCTCATCTATGTTTTTGAAGAGATTGAGTAAGGTTGGTGTCAGCTCTTCTCTGAATGTTTGGCAGAATTCTCCAGTGTATTTCAGCTGGTCCTGGGCTTTTGTTGGCACTTTTTAATTTTATTTTTATTTTTAATGACATCTTCAATCTCTTCTTTTATAATAGGTCTGTTTAATTTTCTACCTCTGTGTTAGTTTGAGTAGGTAGTGTGTTTCTAGCAATTTATCTATTTAGTTTATGTTTTCAAATTTATTGGAGTCCATTTATTCCTAGTAATCTTTCTCTCTTTTTTTTTTTTTTTTAAAGTTTTTATTATGATGTGGGTGCAAATTTACAAAGCAGGTACTTTTACTCACAACAGTTCATGCACATTTAGTTTCATGTCCCTGATTACAATCCCCAACCATAAAAAAAACTCTCCTCCCAGTGATTATCCCTTCCCTATGACTTATCTATGCATTTCTGTCTATGCATCAGCTGTCCCTCTGTGCAAATGATGCCCTTCTGATGTCTCATGGTTGATTGATCTAGGGGGTGCATCTCCCTAGGGTAGAGGGGTGCATCTCCCTGGGGCAGGTTTTCTGTTTGTAGATCTTTCTACTCTTTTGCTGAGAGCTAATCCATGAAAGTTGAGTCCAGTTCCAGGCCTGAAGAATAACCTGGGGCCATAGTCTTGGGGGTTCCACCAGCTTCTATCTGATCAGTAACTCTGGTCATTTTTGTGTTTTTGAATTTTGTTCTACATTTTTCCTCTCATTCTATCCAGGATCTCCAATTTTGATCCCTTTCCAAGTGGTTGGCATTGGTAGCCAGGCACCATCTAGTTCTTCTGGTCTAAGGGTTGTGAAAGTTGAGGTCCCTGTGGTCCATCATATCCTTGGACTTATTGTTTCCAAATGACTTTGATTTTCTTTACTCTTTGCTCCAGATGAGGGGAGATGAATAGTTGCACCTTAGATGGCCTCTTGTTAGCTTTTAAGACCCAACTTGCTACTCACCAAAGTATGATGTAAAACAAGATTTTTATGTACTATGTTGTGCCAGTTGAACATGGTGTCCCCTCAGACTATGGTCCCAAACCCACAGGCTCAGTGACTCCCTCCCTCAAGGTGTTTGGTTGTCTCTGTGAAGCTGCTCCAACCTTGTCTCCTATTACTTTTGTACTGTATATGGATATTTTTGTAGCACATGTACATATGTAAGACTATCCTCAGCCAAATATGTCTTGGTCTTGGGTACATTCCTGTTCGCCTACCCACGCCTGACCTTTTCACCTGTCTGCATTCACCCACTGCCTAGTGTTTGCTGCCACTGGTAATGCAGTATTGTGTATGTAATAGTATTTGTTTCTGTTGCCTATATCTTTTGTGCACATTTCTGTGTCCTCCTTTTCCCTATTGTCATGTGCTGGTCACACATTTTCGTTATATTGCCTTTTCCTTCACCCAAATCAATACATGACTCTCAACTAGTCAGAAAATATCCTGGTCCTTCCCTCCCATCTCAAGTAATCAAAAAAAGTGAATTTCCTTCCCTGCATAAGCATTTCCTTGACTTTTTACTGTAGTGGACTCATACGATATTTATCCTTCTGTGATTGACTTATTTCACCTAGCATAATGTCCTCCAAGTTCATCCACATTTTGAGGTGATTTGTGGATTCTTCATTATTCTTTAATGTTCCATAGTATTCCATTGTGTGTATGTACCATAGTTTGGTATCCATTCATCTGCTGATGGGCACTTAGATTGTTTTCATCTCTTTGCTATAATGAATTGTGCTGCAATGAATATGGATGTGCATGTGTTTATTTGTGTCCTGGATCTCATCTCTTTAGGATATACTCCTAGTAATGGAATTGCTGGATCAAATGGTATTTCTATTTCCAACTTTTTAAGGAAACACCCTACCATTTTCCACATGTCACAGTCCCCCTAACAGCATATGAGAATTCCAATCTCTCCACACCCTTGCCAACATTTGTTATTTTCTATCTTCTTGAACTTTGCTATTATTGCTGTGGTGAGATGATAAGTTATGATCTTCTTTATCTCTGTTGGATTGCTTGTAAATGTCATCAATTTCATTTCTTAATTTGGTTATTTACCTCTCTCTCTCTCTTTTTTTTTTTTTTTTTTTTTTGGTCAATCTAGCCAGTGGTTTGTCTATTTTATTATT
>NW_006921724.1:2178593-2179235 GCF_000298275.1 Orycteropus afer afer
GTTTTATATATACCATCCCACTGTCTTCTCGCCTGCATGGTTTCTGTTGAGAAATCCGAGCTTAGTCTTATCGGTTGCCCCTTGTAGGTAACTTTTTGTTTTTCCCGTGCTGCTCTCATGATTCTTTCTTTGTCTTTGGTTTTGGTGAGTTTGATAATGATATGTCTTGGTGTTTTTTTTGGGGGCCTATCTTGTTAAAGGTTTGTTGGACTTCCTGAATGGTTATATTTGCATCTTTCATCATATCAGGGAAGTTCTCCTCCAACAAATCTTGGACAATTTTCTCAGTGGTTTCATTTTTCTCTTCCTGTTCTAGAATGCCAATGACATGTATGTTATTCTTTTTGATGGTATCCCACATGAACCTTAGGGTTTCTTCATTTTGTTTTGATCTTTTTTTCTGATTGATACCTTTCTAAAGAAGTATTCAGGTATTTGTCTTCAATCTGATTAATTCTTTCTTCCACTGCATAAATTCTACTCCTTTGCCCTTTCAATGTGTTATCTATTTCTGACAACTTAGTATTAATCTTCTGGATTTCCATCTGTAGATTTAGAATCATTTGCAATTTTTCATTTATTTTGTCATTCTGTTCTTGTATTTTTTTCCAAAATTCTTCTAGTTTTTTTTTTTCTGTGTTT
>NW_006921724.1:2179335-2188211 GCF_000298275.1 Orycteropus afer afer
ATTTTATTATTGTTTTGTTGATTCTTTTCACTGTTTGTCTACATTCTATTCCATTTATTTCTGCCCTGGTCCTCATTATTTCCTTTTTTTTTTTTTTCTGGTAGCTTTGGGCCTCTTTTGCCCTTCCTTTTCTATTTGTTCAAATTTAAGCATTAAGTCAATTATTTTGGATCTTTCTTTTTTTTAAGGTAGGCATTTATTGCTATTATGAATTTCCCTCTGAGTACTGCTTTTGCTGTGTCCCAAAGGTTCTGATATGTTATGTTTTCATTTTTATTGGATTCTAGGAATTTTTAAATTTCACATTTGATTTTTTCTGACCCACTAGTCTTTTTAGAGTGTATTATTTGGTTTCCATGCATTTATTTATTTTTCCTGTTGTTGATTTCTAGCTTCACACCATATGGTCAGAAAAGATGCTTTGTTGAGATTTGTTTGTGTTGTAGCATATGATCTATTCTGGAAAATGACCCATGTGCACTAGTGAAAAGTGTGTACTGTTCTGATGCTGGGTAGAATGTTCTATATATGTCCATTAGGTACTATTGGCTTATCTTGTTGAAGTTATTTAAGTTCTCAGTGTCTTTAGTGATCTTCTTTTTAGATGTTCTGTCTATAATTGAAAGTAGTGTGTTGAAATCTATTATTGTGGAATTTCTATTTTTCCTTTCATATTAGTCAGTATCTGTTTCAAGTATTTTGGTGCATTATTGTTTGTTGATGTTATTTGGTGCCATCAAGTCAGCTGCAATTCATAGTGACCCTATGTACAACAGAATGGGACACTGCCTAATTGTGCACCATCTTCACGATCCTTGCTATACTTGAGTCCATCGTTATGGCCACTGTGTCAACCTATATTGTTGAAGATCTTTTCCTTTTTCACTCACCCTCTACTTTACCAAGAAGCATTATTAGTTGATGCATATATATTTTAAATTATATCTTCTTGCTAGGTTGACCCTTCTATTATTATGTAATGTCCTTCTTTCTCTCTCTCTCTCTTAATTAAAGTAATTAATTAATCCCCCCCCCACTCCAATGTATAGAAAGGAGTATTTATTTAATGCTCTTGCCTTTCCATTTGGAGTACTCCCTTGAGTAATACTTGTAAAGCTGATATGATAGTAGCAAATTCCCAGAACCTCTGTTGGTTTAAGAATGTCTAGATTTACCCCTCACTTTTGAATGACAACTCTGCTGGATAAAGAATTCTTGGTTGGCAATTGTTTTTGTTCAGAATTTTGTATATGTCATTCTATTGTCTTCTGGCATCTAGTATTTTAGGAGAAACCACACTGATTCTTATGAAAGACCCTTGGTATGTTATACTGTGTATTTCTCTAGTTGCTTTCAGAATTCTCTCCTTGTTTTTGGTTTTCAAGAACGTTATTAAGATATAGAGGATAATTGATCTTTCTGTGTCTCTTCTGGTTGGGATTAGTGTAGCTTCCTGCACTTGCAGGCTTGGTTCTCTGTGCAGGTGTGGAAAATTCTCTCTGATTATCTCTTGGAAAATTATTTCTATGCCTTTATTGCTGTCATGGTGCTTTGGGATTCCAATAATTCTAAAGTTAGATTTCTTAATTGAATTCCATATTTCCTCTTGTGTTTGCCTTTTTTTTTTTTTATTGTTCTTTTCTCTTGAGACATGGAAGTTCATTTTATTTTTTATCTTCTAGTTTATTTATTCTATCTTCTACCTGCTTGACTCTATTGGTGAGTGCTTTTCTTGCTTTTTCTAATTTAATTGCTTTATTCTTCAGTTCCAGTAGTTCTTTTGCTGTTGTTGTTGATTTCAATTTCCTTATTGAATCTCTCATTTTGTTCCTTCATCTGTTTGCTGATCTCTGCTAGTTTGTTTTCTGTGTGCATTTTTTTCTCTAAACATATATAGCACCATGTCTGAAAGTTATCAACTCTTGGTATTAGTCTGGCCTCCACAGGTGAAATTTACTCTTCTTCTCTTTGTATTTTCCTTTCCATTGACTCTTCTTCTCTTTTGATTTTGTGTATTTTATTATTTTTTATTGGGCCATTTTGTTATTTATCTAATTTTTACTTTAAATTTTTATTTGTTGTGAGAAAAAACTCTGATGGGCCACCCTAATAACCCAGTGCCCATGTCTGTATACCAACCAAAAGGCCTCAACTTTCACTTACCAGCTGCTCCATTGGAGAAAGATGCAGCAGCCCACCTCTGCAAAGACTCACAGCCTTGGAAACCCCATTAGGCAGCTCCATTCCACCCCATGGATTGTCTATGTGCCAGAATTGAACTTGGAAACCCAAGGAGGGTCGCTATGAGTCAGATCCAACTCGACAGCACATAACAACAACACAACAACAACAGAGAGCTTGATATCTTCTCTTGAGGACCACTAGAGGGCACTCTTATCCTTAAGGTTTTTTTTTTTTTTTAAATTTTCTTTCAGTGTTATTTCTGAAGTTCTGTATGCTTGCTCTCTTGAATTCACTATATATGCATGAGAAGAGGGGCTAGCTGGTTACAGATGCTGACACAGGCAGTAAGGCTTGACTTTCCTGTAGTGAAGGCAGGAGGTTCTCTATGTCTTTCCTTCAGGGGTGCCCCTGGACAGGCTTTCCCATGGTATCCCACTGTGTTCAGAGTGTCAGCCATTTCCCCCTGTGTCATTCAATAATTTGAAGTGTTTCCCTCACCCTGCTGCCCTCACAATTTCTCCAAGTCTTGGTGCCCATCCTTCTCAAACCTCTGCAAGATTCAATGTCAATCTCTTGCTGTGCCATGGTCTCCTTTCTCCCCTTTCAATTGCATGGCCCATGAACACCATGGCCAATTTGCTCCACTTTAAAAAATTGGGCCCACAGTTTACTCAGATTAGTTTCTCTTTTGTGTTCCCTATTTGGGGTGTTGCCCAACCTCATCCCAAAATGACTGTGATGAGTGAGTGCTCCTGATGTTAGTGGGTAGGTTCTCCTAGCTTCTGTGTCATTCCTGTTCTTCCTTTTCCTGGCTTCTGGACTCACTCAGACTTTGTAACACTACAGCTGCCATCTGGAGTTTTGAGATCTCAGTCTCTGCTTGTTTTTGTTCATTGTTCAGTGGGTTAGTTGCTGGGGAAGTAAATGGGATCATCCATTCACTTTACCATCTTGTACTGTTTCCTCCTCTGCTTATCTTTCATCTGCCTTAGATATCCTGCTGAAATGCATGATGTTTAAGGCACAGGCATTGTATTGTGTCTTCTGGGTTTCTTAGGAGATTTTTCCCTTCACCTTCAGCTTCTTGGTCTTATTCTAGAATCTAGATGGATAAAATTTCCAGATAAACAAGTGCCACGTAATTGAAAAATCTCTTTGTTCTATTTATAGCATTTTCAATGGTTGTGGATGGTTTTTGATTTTTTGATTCACTGAGTCTTATTATCCAAGATGGAAGGAGTTCCTCTTGTTTGATCTGTTTCAGCTATAAAACACCTGAATGAGAAAATCTTCAGCTTAGTAGATTTTTGGGAAGGGCTTGAATTTTTTTTTTTCCCTTCTAATTTTACAACTAAAGTGTTTTTATGTATCTTAATTATAGGTGATGGAACTCCCAGTGCCTGTGGTTGGGATTCAATTTAAGAAAGAAGAATCACCAGCTAATAAGAAGGGTAAGCACCTTTTCTAACCTGCCATTTTTATATGCTTGAACCCTCTATCACTTTGCAGATGAATCAGGATTGGAGGAAAGCTCACTAACAACATGAGATATGCAGATGGCATGAGTTTGCTTGCTGAAAGTGAAGAGAACTTGAAGCATTTACTGATGAAGATCAAAGACTATGGCCTCCAGTATAGATTTCAACATATGAAAACAACTGGACCAAAAAATAACATCATGATAAATGAAGCAAAGATTGAAATATTGTCAAGGATTTCATTTTACTTGGATCAACAAACAACACCCATGGAAGCAGCAGTCAAGAAATCCAATGATGTATTGCAGTGGACAAATCTGTGGCAAGTGTTAAAGAGCAAAGAAGTCACTTTGAAGCCTGAGGTATACCTGACCCAAACCATTGTCTTTTCAAAAGTCTCATAGGCTTGTGAAAGCTGTACAATGAATAAAAAAGACTGTAGAAGAGGTGATGCATTTGAATTATGATGTTGTCATTGTCAAAGAATATTGAATATACCATGTACTGCCACAAGAATGAACAAATTTGTCTTGGGGCAAGTACAGCTGGAGTGCTCCTTGGAAGTGAGGATGGTGAGACTTCATCTCTCATGTTTTGATCACAGTATCATGTTATCATGACTAGTCCATGGAGAAGGATATCATGCTTGATAGAATTAGTGAAAAAGAAGAACCTCAGCGAGATGGATTGACACAGTAGCTACAATGGGCTCAGGCATAGCAATGATTGTGAGGATGGCACAGGACTGTGCAGTGTTCTTTCTGTTGTACACAGGGTTGCTATGAATAGGAACAGAATTTGACTGCATCTAATAACATCAACAAAAACAGGAAACCTCTTTAAAGTTTTGCAAAGCAAAGGTGTTATTTTTGATGACTAAGGTCTGTCTACCCCAAGATACAGTCTTTTCAACCACCTGATAATCATGTGAAAGTTAGATAGTGAAAAAGGAAGACAAGAAAAATTCATGTATTTAAATTGTGGTGTTGGCAAAGAATATTGACTATACTGTGGACGGCCAGAAGAACGAGCCAGTCAATCATAGAAGAAATGCAAGTAGAATATTTCTTAGATGTGAGGATAGTAAAACTTTGGCTTGCTTACTTTGGACACATCATCAAAAAAGACCAATCACTAGAAAAGGACATAATGTTTGGTGAAGTGAAGGGTCAGCAAAAATGAGGAAAAACCTAATGAGATAGACTGACACGATTGCCGCAGCAATGGACTCTAGTATACCAATAATCCTTAAGATGGCACAGGATGGGGCAACGTTTTGTTCTGTTATATATGGGGTCACTACGAGTCATAGCCAGGAGCTCTGGTAGCATAGTGCCTAAGGCACTTGACTGCTAACCAGAAGGCTGTCGGTTCAAACCCACCAGCCACTCCTCAAAAGGAAGGTTGGACAATCTACTTCCGTAGTGATACTACCTCGGAAACCCAAGGCACGGTCGCTAAGAGTTGGGGCCGACTTGATGGCATGTAACAACAACAACAGCAACAACAACAACATGAGTCACAGCCAACTCAGTGGCAACTAACAACAGCAAGAGAATCTCTGAGTACTAGAAATTTACCATTGTTTTAAAAGCAACCTTTCTTGATTTTCTATTACATTTCAGGTTCTCTGCTAGTCTCCTAGTCTCTTTTATACCATCTTGTTTAATCATTATCAAACCCAAGAGTGACACTATCCCTTTTCATCCTTTTTTTTTTTTGCTATCCTTTTTCATCAGATATAGGGGTTCAGGGGAATCAGTTGACTTGTTCAAGGACACAGCTAATAAACAGCAGAGTCAAGACATGAACATAACTTTTCTGATTTCAGAGCTGCTCTGCCTAGCAAATCACCCTTATTTGTCACCCTAATGGAACACTGTAACACCACCCACTGCTGGAGAGACTTGCTTCTTTGATGCTGCATTCTAATGGCCAAAAGGGTAGGAGGACAGGTGCAGCTGTCAGATAAGGGACCTGAGATTATTTATTAATGAGACCTGTCTAGGAAGGTTCTTGGCTGAAAACCAGACATCATTGCTGACTTAGTACTTTCTCTTAGTATTACTATTTTGGAAAAGTTACTCAAAAGACAAAGTGACATTATAGGTGAAATATCAGATCCAAGGAAATCATGTTGTTGTTGTTGTTATGTGCCGTTGAGTCGGACCTGACTCATAGCGACCCCTCCTTGGATTTCCAAGGCAGTATCACTACAGAAGTAGATTGCTCCATCTTCCTTCTGAGGAGTGGCTGGTGGGTTTGAATCGCCAGCCTTCTGGTCAGCAGTCAAGTGCTTTAGCTACTATGCTACCAGAGCTCCCAAGGAAATCTTGGTAAAGGGTAAATGGAAAAAGTTTTGAGTATATATTGTATCAATATCATTCAATTGTGTTGAAGAGAAATTAAATATATGTGTATAACCACCAAACCAGTTGGTGTTAAGTCTAGTTCGACTTATGATGATCCCATGTATGTTGAGCAGAACTATACTTCACAGGGTTTTCAATGGCTGAGTTTTTGAAAGTGGACCACCAGGACTTTCTTCCAAGCCACTTCTAGGTGGACTTGAACCATCAAACTTTTGCTTAGCGGCTGAGTGTGTTAACTGTTTGCCCCACCCAGTGATTCCAATGTATGTATAGATATATATTCTTGAAGCCAGAATTAGAGTGTGAGGCTCACAGGGATGCAAGAAGTCCCACTGCAGCAGAACTTTCAGGCCTACCCCACTGACTGTAGCTTTTGAAAAGTGAATCCCTTCCCAATGGGAAGTGCCCCAGTGATGAAAATGATGTTCTCCTACTTTCCATCATCCTCAGTGGGGTGAGTTATTCACTAATTTTCTACACTGGGATCACTTGACAATCACAAATATTAAAAGGTCTACTGAATTACATAAGAAAAGGGTGATTTGAGGTGAACTGGTAGGTGAAGTATATTTTCCTTTTCTTCTCATTTCCCCCTTTCAATGGGTTCCACCATGTTTTTCTCTTTACTTTTAAGAAGCTCAATGTTCTCTTCCTGCTTCTTTGCTACCAAAGCCTCCTAGTAACAAAGACTTTTATCTCAAATATTTATATCTCAGGTTGAATTTTTTCAGGGTATTATTTATTCATCCATCTGACCAACCACAATCCCTAGTTCTTAGAACACAGTAGGCACTCAGTCAGCTTCTTCTATCCTCTCTTCCCTCCCTCTCCTCCTTCCTCCCTTGTTTCCAGAAATTAAGAATTTATTGATTAGGAGAAGACACACAATCATCACTGGGTGTCAGTACAGATGACATGTCCTACCAGGCTATATATGTGTTGAACCACATGTCTCCTTGTGAAAGAAAAACCCAGTCTCTTACTTAAGACATATCAGGTATCAGGGGTGCGATGGATGGTGTGTGGACTGAGACTCCTTTCCCCACACCATTTAATTCACATCAGGGAAGCAGTAGCTTCTCCCCATGAACAATCTGGCTTGGGTCTCAGATCATCGGTTTCAGATGGCCATGCAACCAACTAATGCTTCATCAATGGCTCATGTTGTTATATCCTTAGGGAACTTAATTTTAGATTAATAATTTGGAAAGGTGGAAGACATCCCACTGCAATCAACCAGAGACAATTCTTATAAAAATCCTGTCCATCTCAATTTAGAATTACTCAAAAAACTCACTGCTGTCTAATTGGACCCAACTCATAGTGACCCCTCCTTGGGTTTCCGAGGCTGTGTCTCTATGGAAGTAGATTGCCCAACCTTCCTTCTGAGGGGTGGCTGGTGGGTTTGAACCACTAGCCTTCTGGTTAGCACTCAAATGCTAACCAGAGCTCCCCAATATAGGATTATGTAACTAAAATTTATGTTTAATCAGCACATGATATAATGAATTTCAAACAACCATATTTATGAAAAATATATTACTGACTAAAACATTTTTTATGTCAATGAACCATTCCATGTCCAAATGTTTATCACTTTCCCCTTATTTATTTTACATTCAAGGCTTTGTACTCTTTTTTTTAAAATGCATTTTATTCAAATATAATTTATGTACAGTGAAATACTCAAAACTAAAGTGACATGGGTCAATGAAATTTTTTTTTTTTTTCTTTCAGTGTTTCCTCCATTACCCTGACACCTCTGGCAAGCAACAAAGAAAGTGTCCCTCCATATATAAACCTTTCCTTGATCCTCCATCCTCCACAACAACGAACTAATACTATATTTGTCCTTCTGTGGTTGACTTATTTCACTCAGCATAATGTCCTCCAAGTTCATCCATATTATGTGGTGTTTTGCAGACTCTACATTATTCTTTAGTGCTGCATAGCATTCCAATATGTGTATGTACCATAGTTTGGTTATCCACTCTTCCACTGATGGGCACATAGGTTCCATCTTTTTGCTATTGTAAATAGTGCAGTGATGAACATGAGCGTGCATGTATCTGTTCCTATCCTGGCTTTCACCTCTGTAGGATATATACGTAGTAATGGGATTGCTGGGTCAAATGGTATCTCCAATTCCAACTTTCTAAGGAATTGCCATATTGCTTTCCACAGTGGTTGTGTCACTTCACAGTCACACAAGCAGTGTATGAGAGTCCCAATCTCTCCACTCCCTCCCCAGCTTCTGTTATTTTCTGTCTCATTGAACCTTGCCATCAGTGCTGGGATGAGACTGTATAGCTCATTGTTTTGATTTACATCTCTCTGATGGCCAATGATTGTGAGCATCTTTTCATGTATTAGCTCACCACCTCAATATCGTCCTTGGTGAAGTGTCTATTCATGTCTTCTGCCCATTTTTCAAGTGGATTGTTAATTCCTTTGTTGTTGAGGCATTGGAGTTTTCCATCAATCTTAGAGAGAAATTCCCTTGCCAGATACATAATTATCAGCAAATATGAATTTGTTGCTGTCATTTTTGCCATGTGTTTTTTCATTGTGTCAGTTTCTTTGTTCCATATAATTTTGTATGCTGAGCTTGTTTTGTTTGTGAATCATGTTATCACTTCCTTCATTGCTATTGTTTTGGTATTTGCTGAATATTTATGCTGGTCCTCTTTTTTATTGTGATGTGAAGGTTTCTCATTTTTCTTTGAGGTTACCTTGTGATTTATAGATTTCTTCTCAAGTTTAGAACAGGCCATTCTATCTTGTAGTTATCTTGTAGTTGGGAGCTCTGGTAGCATAGTGGCTAAGACACTTGCCTGCTAAC
>NW_006921724.1:2189685-2199719 GCF_000298275.1 Orycteropus afer afer
TTTTCTTTGTTTTGTTTGTATGTTATCTACACAGGCAGGGTACTGTGCTGTGCTCCTCTATTCACTAGTTGACAGCACTTATACACTCATCACCTGTCTCATTTCCTGTTGTCAGCCTCTCATATGTTCTTGCTGCCCCTGGCAAACAGAGCCTGTTCTTCAGTCCCTGGAATCCGAATGAGAATGCTATCACTTTAAGATCCAAAATGGTTGGCACTTGTAAACATTAAAAATGGCTGGTCCCTCGGTCACTTTAAATATCCAAAATGGCTGCCACGTGTGAACAATCAAAATGACTGTGCCCTCCAGACAGCAGAAAGTCCACAGCTCAGGTTGTCTCCCTTCTTGCTGTTTCCCTTCCTAGTGATAGGCCACCAGAGCAGTTGTTCCTGCAGCCCTTGGTGACCGGGATTGATTTTTAGGTCAATTTTCAGGTCCCAACACTACTTGGAAATATTCAGGCTGTTGGTCTTATCAGAGTAGCTGACAGTCCACAGCTCTGACTATCTCTGTACTCACTGTTTTTGTCCAGGTTTTTCCACTAGTTGGTGCTTAATCCACTTCTGCATAGTTCCTTTCAAAGCTCAGGATGCCAGGATTATCTTCTGTATCTCTGTCAATTGGTTTTTCTTTTCTTTGTTGAAGAGGGTCTGTGTCACTTGTCTGCCTATTCTTCCATCTTACCAGAAGTCTCACTCAAGGCTTTGTCCTCTTGATAGTGATTTCCTCATGAATCTGTGTTTAAGTAAAAACTTTCCTGTGTTTAAGGGGTTGCTATGAGTCAGAATTCACTCGATGACAGTGAGTTTGTTTTGTGTTTTTTTTGTGTCTGTTTATAAAAGTCAAGGACTACTTACCACAGAATTTAAAATGAAATGGCTGCCTGCAATGAAAAAACTGGGTACTCTATGGGGTGAGTTTTCACCTATGAGTTTGCCTACAGTGGAGTGATGAATATCTGCATTTGTAAAAGGTGCTGCTAGGATAAAATGCCTTAGCTGAGAATGCATTATGAAATCTCACATTTTGTCAATTTTCCAAAGACCTATGGTTGTTTCCCTGAATTTAGAGATGTGTACCATAGTTACAAAGAATGGCACCTGGGCCACTGTTGGCCTATGCCAAAAGTCAGGGAATGAATGTGGATTTTTCCAAACAGAAAATGGATTGCATACATGCATAGTTCAAAGTACCACAGTCAAGGGTAAGATTTCAGGTTATTTTTCAATTTCAAGGCAAGCAAGCATTAGTCACGCCTTTGATGAGGAAGGGTGGAGATGAGACTGAGAATTGGATGGTGGCTGAGAGTGTGAGTTTACTGAACTGTATTAGTGTTGTAGGGCTACCATAACAAAATACCACAAACTGGGTGGTTTATAACACAGAAATTTATTGTTTTACAGTTCTGAGGCTACAAGTATAAATTGAAGTATTGGCAGTGTTGATTCCTTCTGAGGCTGTGAGGGAGAATCAGTTCCATGTCTCTGTCATTAGCCACTCCTCAGAAGGAAGGTTGGGCAATCTACTTCCATAGGGATAATGCCTTGGAAACCCAAGGAGGGGTCACTATGAGTTGGGTCTGACTCGACAGCACATAACAACAACAACACAAATCACCACCTGTCTACCAGTTTGTCATACTGTAGTGGCCTGTGTGTTGCTCAGATACTGGAAGCTATCCACAAGTATTTCAAATACCAAGAGGGTCACCCATGGTGAGCAGGTTTCAGTTTCCAGACTAAAACAGGTAGGGAAGAAAGGTCTGGCAATCTACTTCTGAAAAATAGCCATTGAAAACCCTGTTGACCACATCTTTGGGAGACTTGGGCCCACTTACTGTAGACACAACATCAGAAGGAGTCAACTGCTGGAAAAAGACATCATGGTTGGCAAAGTGGAGGGCTAGCAAAGATGAGGAAAATCTTCAGTGAGATGGACTGACACAATGGCCTCAACAATGGGCTTAAACATACTCACAGTCATGAAGATAGCATAAGATCATGCTCTGTTATACACATGGGGTCACCATGAGTCAGAACTGACTCACTGGGAATTAACAACAACAAAATCAACACCACCAAACAAACAAACAAACAAACAAAGCACAACAACAAACAAACTAACTGCCATGGAGTCGATTCCGACTCACAGCAACTCCCTTTCAGTTTCCAAGGCAGTAAATCTTTATGGAAGTAGATTGCCCAGTCTTCCTTCTGTGGAGTAGCTAGTGGGTTTGAACACCAACCTTCTGGTTAGCAAATGCCTTAGGCACTATGCCACCAGAACTCCTTAGCGGAGTAAATTTCCAAGCACAAACAACTAGCTAATGTAGCAAGGCCTTTAAAGGTTTTAATACAGAGTGAAGGACCCAGGAGAGCATGGAAAATACTAGGACTAGGGAGAGGGGACACAGAAGGGAGGAGGAAGATGCTACTCCTAAACTGCTTGTGACTTCAGAGACAAGCAGGACTCAGCAGTCAGAATCACAAAGGAACTGCATTTTTGCCTTCCATTGTCCTTTGATCCTTTTCTTTGGCCCTGAAGGTCAAGGCTAATGATTCTCAGGTCACCTGTAGGTCATAAAAAGTCCTTCAGTCACTTCTGGTCACAAAACCCAGCCTTACTCCAGCAGTAAGAGCATTAACAGGTAAAGCTGCTCCATCTCCAGGCTGGGCTGAGAGATGTACAGGAAGGGTGCTAGCTCCTCTTCACTCTCTTGCCTAAGCTGTGGCTTCTCTTCTCTCACGAGGTTGCCCCTGGATCTCCCAGAGTTGCATGGGAGGAGAGCTTAGGTGAGAGAAGGTCCTATTTGCCTGGCACTAATCTCATCTTGGGAGCTCTGGTAGCGTAGTGCCTAAGGCACTTGACTGCTAACCAGAAGGCTGGCAGTTCAAACCCACCAGCCACTCCTTGGAAGGAAGATGGGGGCAATCTACTTCCATAGTGATACTGCCTTGGCAACCCAAGGAGGGGTCGCTATGAGTCGGGTCCGATTCGACAGCACATAACAACAGCAGTAACAACAACAATCTCATCTTGAGGGAAGTAATGGTGCTTCAGTGGTAGAATTCTCGACTTCCATGTGGGAGACCAAATTTGATTCCTGGCCAGTCACCTCATGTGCAGCCGCCACTGTCTGTCAATGAAATTGTATGTTGCTATGATGCTGAACAGGCTTCCATGGAGCTTCTGAACTAAGACAGATTAGGAAGAAAGCCCTGATAATCAACTTCCAAAAAAAAATCAGCCAATGAAAAACCTATGGTTCACCATAATCTAGTCTGCATTTGATCATGGGGATGGTGTAGGACCAGGCAGCATTTTGTTCTTTTGTGCATGGGGTCACTATGAGTCGGGGACCAGCTCAACAGCAGCTAACAATAACAACAATCACACCTTGGATTCCAGATAATCTCACTCTTACTCTAGTAGGAGCTTTCCTGCGGTCTTTGAGCAGTTCCTTTTAAGCAAGTGGCAGCAATCTCGAGGATGGTTGCTGGGACTCCATCCTCAGCCTCTAAGCAGCCAATGTGTACCCACCCACTGAACCATACCACCCTCCCAGGCAGCCCTGACTCTCTCCCTTTCTCTTGTGTGGTCCACGTTCATCCCAGAGGAAAACTTCATTCATTCTTTGCAATTCCTCCTTGCAGCCCTCAGAACTTTGGGCTGTTGACCACCCTAACATAACCACTGCCCATCAAGCCACAGCTGTTCAAATGGCTGGGCATAGGTCAGACAACTAGTTCACCAGGTCTTCTAGGATCCAAGAGGCATCTATTAGGCTCCCAAGAGTTCCCATGGGAGTTTCATTCTCTGGGCTTAATGTGAGGAAATCTCTAATCCCCCCCTCATAGGAGGGAGGCAATCTCAAATCATACTCTAATTCTAAATTTCTGACTCTTTGTATTCAATGTGTGTAAAGAGTTGGGCTGCCAAAATGGGCTCTGAAAATTCCTGCTTTGCATGGCCTGCATGGACCTCTTGTATCTCTTGTTGAAAGGCGGGAGGGTTGACATCTATTGGACTGGAACATGAACTGAAATGGAGGTCTAAAGAGTTCCGTTTGGATGCCTGATTCACATTTTGCCTTCTGGCTGGAATGACCCTCGGGTATAGCTTCAGTCCATTGCTCAGTGATTATGATCTTTATTGTAGCTTTGCTTTGTTTTTGGCATGAGTTGAAATCTAATAATGTCAGTTGGGTGTAGAGGGACATAGCTGGAGGCTACTAGCAAGGGTGGAATCTGTGTAGTACTGACATACCTGTGCTTACTGGAAAAGCACAGCCATTAGAATTCTATGGAGCTCGCAGGACCAGTTAAGTAGTGGTGATGATGAGAATGTATGCAGCTCAAGTTGCTATAATCCCCCAAAACTCAAAAAACAAACCACTGCCATCATCATAGTGACTTTTTTTTTTTTTTCCTGAGAACTTTTACTGTATAATTAAAAAGAGATTTTTCTAACCTCAGCTGATTGCCCATTTATTTCAAGCAACTTTTGATGCAGTGGAATTCTAACACACTTTGACAGTAACTCAGGGTTTGCTGCAATGAAATTTGATGGGTGTGTCCATTTCCATAGAGTAAAATGTGTTGAGTGGCACCAACATTACCATTTTACTTTTGTATTTCAACATTTCAACTTCCTCTCCTACTTTTGACAAATAAATACAAAGCCCCCCCTGCCCCCATTTCAGAGTGATTTCCAAAGAGCAGCACAATTGTCAATTGTGTTTAAAACCTTTTGAAAGAGCAGGAGAGTAAGTATAATATCTTCAGCTGTACCAATTGCAACTCCCATAGTTATCTGATGCAAGACAAAATCTTGTCCTTGAGTCCCATTTTAGCAGAAAGAGCTTTAGAAAATGGGGGGAATGTGGGGCCAGTATTAACTCTGTTTTGATTGGATGGCTGCCAGCTGGGCATACTAGGTTCAGACAGAACTTCATGACCCAGTGGCCAAGGCCTTTCCCTTTTTCTGAAGTACAGGGTTTAGCCCCAGACTTCTGAGTCACCCAGGAAGATGGGAGAGCACTTAAAATTCCCTTTAAAATGACACTGAGTATTGATAATTAGACATTCTGTAAGAAAGAAAATGTCCCCATTGTGGACCCCAATTTCCCATCTATTTAATCCAAATTTCAAACATCACTTCCCTCAAATAAAAAGCTGTCTGGTTAAAGTTAAAATGCATACAGTAGATTAGATAGATTGAGCATTTAGGATATTGTTGTTATGGGCCGTGGAATTGGTTCTGACATAGTGACCTCAGGTACAACAGAACAAAGTGCTGCATGGTGGTTCTGCACCATCCTCACAGTTGTTGGCTGTGTTTGAGCCCATTGTTGCAGCTACTGCATCAATCTATCTCAGTGAGGATCTTCCTTTTTTTGCTGATTCTATAATTTGTGAGGCAAGCCTGATGCCCTTCTCCAGGAACTGGTTCCTTCTGATACCATATCCAAAGTACTTGTGATGAACTCTTTCCACCCTCACTTCTAAGGAGTATCATTCTGGCTGTACTTCTTCCAGTACAGGTTTGTTCATTCTTCTGGCAGTCCATGGTATATATATTCAACATTCTTCACCAACACCATACTTTGAATTCTTCTGTCTTCCTTCTTCATTGTCCAGTTTTCTCATGCATATGAGGTGAATGAATAAACCATACCACTCCTTGGAAGGAAGGTTGGGCAATCTACTTCCGTAGTGATACTGCCTCGGCAACCCAAGGAGGGGTTGCTATGAGTCGGGTCTGACTCGACGGCACATAACAACAACAAAGGCTTGGATCAGGTGCATGCACCTTACTCCTCAGAATCTTTGCTTTTTAACACTTTAAGGATGTCTTTTGCAACAGATTTGCCCAATGTAACGTGTTGCTTGATTTCTTGACTGCAGCTTCCATGGGCATTGATTGTGGATTGATGTAAAACTAAATCCTTTACGATCTTTTCTCCGTTTATCATGATGTTGCTCATTAGTATAGTTGTGAGGATTTTGTTTTCTTTATGTTGAAGTATAATATTTAGTGATGGCTGTAGACTTTGATATTTATCAGTAAGTGCTTTAGATCCTCTTCACTTTCTACCACTCTTCTGCAAGTTTGTCATAGTGTTGTGGCTTGCATTTTGCTGTGATGCTGGAAGCTATACCATTGGTATTTCAAATATCAGCAGGGTCACCTATGGTGGTCAGGTTTCAGTGGAACTTACAGACTAAGACAGACTAGGAAGAATGACCTGGAAATCTACTTCCAAGAAAATTGACAATTTATAACCTATGGATAGCAACAGAACATTGTCTGATATACCTCTCAGGTTGGAAGGCACTCAAAATATGACTGAGACCTACTTCCTCAAAATAGTTGTTGTTAGGTGCCCTTGAGTCTGTGCCAACTGATAGTGACCCTATGCACAACACAATTAAACACTCAAAGTAGAGTTGGTCTTAATGGTGTGAATAAAGTAAAGCTTTCAAGACCTTCATTTGCTTATGAGGCACAATTCAAAATGAGAAGAAACAGCTGCAAATATTCAGTAATAATCAGAAAGTGGAATGTATGAAGTACAAATAAAGGAAAATTGGAAGTTGTCAGAAATGAAATGGAATGCATGGAGATCAATATCCCAGGCATTCATGAGCTGAAATGGACTGGTATTGGGCATTTTGAATCAGAAAATCACATGGTTTACCACGCTGGGAATGACAAATTGAAGGGAATGATATTGCATTCATTGTCAAAAAGAACATTTCAAGATCTATCTTGATGAACAACTTTAGTATGAACCAAAAAAGCCAAACCTAATGTGATTGATTCAATTCTGACTCATAGTGACCTTTTAGGATAGAGTACAACTGCCCCATAGTGTTTCTAAGACTATAAATCTTTATGGAAGCTGATTGTCTCATCTTATTCCAGCAGAGCAGCTGGTGGGTTTGAACACTGACCTTTTGTTTAACAGCCAAATGCTTTAACCACTACACCACCAGAATTCCTTACTCTTAGTATATGCACCAAAAAAACACCTTTTTATATAAGTTTTGATTTGCACTGTAAAACCCCACAAAACTAACTCTGTAAGCAACCTTCCAAAAACAGTCTCATTGACTAGCTACACCCTATTTATGTACCACTTTGTTTTCCAGCTTTTATTAAAAGGGTTAATGGTTGAAGAGAAACATCCTGGTGATAATTTCTATTTTGACAGGAGGAAATTAATAACATGAATCCAACTTGGAAATCTATTAGACAAACTATATTTCATATTTTTTCTTCCTATGTCAGAGGGTACAAGTGCTATGTTACAGATATTTTCTGGCTTCTTGAAGATAGAATCGATATTTTAGGCACTACTAAGCAACAACTAGTTCAATAAACATGGCTATAAAGGCTGTCATCTCTTGATTAATATCAACAATTAGGGAAAGATGTCTCTTCCTCCTCTGACAAAGAGGGAGCACAGGGGTCTGAGCTGAAGAATGAAGGAGTATGTAGGTGTATGGCAATGAATGAATACATATGATAGAGTCCTGGGGAGAGAGTTTGGAAATCAAAGCCAAAGTCTACATTGCCAAATCCATGGGCAAGAAGTATGTCTAAGGGATACCAGGCATAGTGGACTGAATGGGTCTGAGTAAGTCAGGAGATGAGCAGGGACAACAGTATGCTGTTGGAGGAGGCTTTTTTTTTTTTTTTTTTTAATGGAGATCTTGGGCCTCTCTGGTGGGTAGGCAAGCTTCTGGGGAGAGCCAGGAGCTCCACAGACAACGCTAGGCAGGAGTGTGTTGTGAGGTGGGGGATGGATGACACAAAACAGTTAATAATTGGAGATAAATCTGTTTGTGATTTGGAATCAAAGCAAACATACCATTAGATGATCTAGAGCAGGACTTTCTTTACCTGCAGACAAAGTGTTTGTGCTGTGCCAACCACCAAAAAAACAGTGCTCCTCCTGCCTGTTATGGATTGAATTGTGTCTCCCCAAGAGATACATTCAAATCCTAACCCTTGGTGCCCCTGAATGTGCCCTTGTTTGGAAATGGGGTCTTTGGAGATGTTACCAGTTAAATTAACATGAGATCGTACTAGAGTACATGGGTCCTGATTTAATACAACTGGTGTCCTTATAAAAGAGAAGAGACATAGACAGACACAAAGAGAAGAGGGCCAATGGAAGATAGAGGCAGAGATTAGAATGCCAAGGACCTTTCACCAGAAGCTAGGAGACAGGGACAGATTCTCCCTCAGAGCCCTCAGAATGAATCAACATGGCCAGCAACCTGATCTGGACTGTAAGGCACCATCACACAGTTTGTAAGTACTTTGCTCTGGCAGCTCTAGGAAATTAACATACTGCCAAAGGGGCTTAGAAAGAGGGAGCGGAGCGAGGTCCAGCTGGAGGACAGAAGTTAAGTCCCCTGGACTTCCGCCTCAGACAGCCAGGTACCTTCAGGCTTTTCCTGAAGGCACTTTCTACTGTTGGGAAGATATCGACCTACAAAGTGCATCTTTACATAGACCTTTGAATTTTCCACCTAAGATGGCTCTTTTAGCAATGACAAGAATGAAGGGGAGGGATAATGAGACATTTTTGTATGTTTCAGTATTGTGAGATTTACGTAAAACTGAATAAAATTTTAGTGGATTTTGCTTTACATAATAGTTTTAGATAAAGCACAATTTGTTTTAATCAAGTCACAGGTGTAGCCCTTCTTAAATTTTAGCCTGATTTTTCAGGCAGCTTGTCCATCCTAAGTGTCCATGGTGTGTGGGGAATTTATGTGGAGGCTGTAGACTCCTGGTGATGACAAAGACATTATTCCTGCTGATTATTACTCTGACTTGCTCCATAGAGGATATGAACAGTTTACATAGCATATAAGATAGAAAGCCTTATAATGAAGATGGAGTTAAGGAGAGAAAACCAGCTTGGATAGGGCCAGTAAATGCATCAGAAATTCAGCATTATGGAAATGCACCCCATCATGACCTACAGCCCTGCTACCTGTACCACAAATGTGGTTCTAAGCATTGTCTCAGCCATGAGGGCAACCTGGTCAGTTACATAATTTACAGTGCCCATGGCACAAAAAGAAATCAATTGCTAAGCCAAAATTCAACTAGTTTTAGTGCGATGATATGGCATTTCTCCTGAGAGTGTGCAGTAAGATGGCAGGGCAGTGGTGTGGGAGCTGTGAACTGTATTCAGCACAGCCTTCTAGCAGTCACAGGGCCAGTTTCATGGAACAGGTTTGTACACCATAAGTTCAAAAGAAACATATGCAGTGGGCTTCTAGTTATGGGAGTCATTCTCGGCTCCTCTGGTGGGTGCAAACACTGGGTTTTAGTCCCTTGGTAAGAATGTAAGAAGGAGTGACTCAAATGATTCAGTGCTCGACTACTAACTGAAAAGCTGGCAGTTGGAACCCACCCAGAGGTTCCTCAAAAGACAAAGCTGGTGATGTGTTTCCAAGAGGCCACAGCCTTGAAAATCCTAAGAAGCAATTTTCCTCTGCACACTTGGGGTGTCCATGAGTGAGTCAGAGTCGACTCAATGGCAACTTGTTTGATTTTTTTTTTTTTAAAGAATGTAGAGACTGTGTGTCTTCATGGAGACCTCCTCAAATGTTTTCACTCCAAACTAACTTTCTGATAAATGGTAGAGATGATGAAGTTGGCATTAATCCCTGACAAGTTTTAGGTGAGGTGTTTTTGTATTACTCTTTTAGTTCAAATATATACATGTTGCAATCAGTTGAACTGGGGTAGAACTGACCTTATTTGTAAGCTGGGAGCCTAGAAGGGATCCAGGCCTGGATGGAAGATTATTCTGAATGCATTTAGAGGTGAGCTGTAGTTACACCTAGTGGAAGAACCCAGGTCCTCCATCACAAAAATGATCAAGGCGTTGTCAAACTTAAGGGCCCTAATATATGGTATAAATAGACTACCAAGCATAATTCAAAATGCACCAACAGCAGAAGAGAAGCCAGATGATTGGGACCTTCTAAAAATTAAATTTTTAT
>NW_006921724.1:2201674-2229177 GCF_000298275.1 Orycteropus afer afer
AAAAAAAAAAAAAAAAAAAGATCAAGGCCTTGAATATGTACTCAGCACCTCTAGCTCTAAGATCTTGGTTTTTAAAGACCATTTTCTATCTTCCTGGTGTGGACTCCTCTGGCCAAATGTGGGATAACTTGGACATCAAAAATAAATAATGATAGAAGCCATTTTTAACCTATTCAATAAGATAAGAATCCATGAGTCTATGCTGATATAAATAAATAGATAAGTAAGGGAGGAGAGGATCTCTTCCTTATGCTAGAAAGCCAAAACATAAATGCAGAAAGAATGATGGAGTTACAATATTACCATTTGGTTATTATCATAGCAATAGTTGTGGAGGATCAGCAAAAAAGAGGAAAACCCTCAATGAGATGAATTGACAGAGTGGCTGCAACAATGGACTAAAGTATAGCAATGATTGTGAGGATGGAGCAGGACCAGGTAGTATTTTGTTCTGTTGTGCAAAAGGTCATTCTAAGTTGTAATGGACTCAATGACACCTAAAAAATAACATAGTAATAACTGATTCAGGCAAGCATGGATGGTTGAGGGTGAAAGTGATAAGGAACAGGGTATTTATGCAGTCTCAGAGTATCTATCCACAATATACTTTTTACAAGTGAAAAATAGTAATGTGAAAGATTGTTCCTGGCATCTCTGATGCAGCATTGCTTTTAAGATTAATTTGAATGTCCAAAATGGGTTATCCATGTTGAAATACTGTAGCTGAGCCTGTATTCAATTTTGGTTCTGACCTTTGTCAAATTGTTATCAAATAAATCTTGGCATGGCTTGGATCCATACAGGCAGGCTGGAAAGTGTGTTAAAAAAGTCCCCTAAGCTATCACCAACATGTATTGTGGTTTTCATTTGTTCAGCATGAGCCAAGAGGGTGTGTGTGAGAGAAGATACATTAGACTAGGATTGTCTTTCTTTCTTAGGGCTGCCATAACAAAGTCCTTCAAAGTGAGTGGCTTTAAAGAATGGGAATTTATTGTCTTACAATTCTGGAGGCAATAAGTCTGAATTCAGTATGCCAGTCAGGTCATGGTTTCTCTGATATTTCCAGGGGGAAATCCTTCCTTGTCTAGCTTCTGGTAGCTCCTGGTGTCTCTTTACATTCTTTGGCTTGTAGATATATCTTCACATGAAGTCTTTCTCCTGTGTGGAAGTATCTCTGTATTTTTTTTCTCTTATAAGACACCACTCAGATGGGATACACCTTACTCCTGTATGATATTTAAGAACTTATAACACCTTCAAAGACCCTCTTTCCAAACAAGTTCATATTCACAGGGCAGAGGTTGTTGTTGTTGTTAGGTGCCATCAAGTCGGTTCTGACTCATAGCCACTCTATGAACAACAGAATGAAACACTGCCCAGTCCTGCCCCATCTTCACAATCCTTGCTATGCTTGAGCCCATGGTTACAGCCACTGTGTCAATCCATCTTGTTGAGAGTCTTCCCTTTTCTGATGATGCTCCACTTTATCAAGCATGATAAACTTCTTTAGGACATGGTCCCTTTGACAACATGACCAAAGTAGGTGAGATGAAGTCTGACCATTCTTGCTTCCAAGGAGCATTCTGCCTGTACTTCTTCCAGGACAGATTTGTTCACTTTTCTGGCAGTCCATGGTATTTTTCAGTATTCTTTGTCAACATTACAATTTAAAGGCAACAACTCTTCTTCAGTCTTCCTTATTCATTGTCCAACTTTCACATGCATCTGAATCTATTGAAAATACCATGGCTTGGGTCAGGCACATCTTAGCCTTCAAAGTGACATCTTTGCTCCTTAATATTTTAAAGAGGTCTTTTGCAGCAGATTTGCCCAGTGCAATACATCTGATTTCCTAACTGTCGCTTCCAGGGGTGTTGATTGTGGATCCAAGTAAAATGATATTTTTGACAACCTCAATCTTTTCTCCATTCATCATGATGTTGCTTATGTGAAGAGTTTTGTTTTCTTTATATCGAGGTATAATGCGTACTGAAGACTGTAGTCTTTGTTCTTCATTAGTAAGTGGTTCATATCACTTTCCGCAAGCAAGGTTGTGTCATCTGCATATCACAGATTGTTAATGAGTCTTCCTGCAATCTTGATACTATGTTCTTCTTCATATAGTGCAGCTTCTTGGATTATTTGCTCAATATACAGATTGAATAAGTATGGTGAAAGGATACAATCCTGATTTCAAACCATACAGTGTTCCTTGTTCTGTTTGAACAACTGCCTCTTGGTCTATGTCTAGGTTCCTCATGAACACAATTAAGTGTTCTGGAACTCCCATTCTTCACAATGTTATCCATAGTTTGCCATGATCCACAAGTCAAATGTCTTTGCATACACAGTCAATAAAACTCAGGCAAACATCTTTCTGGTATTCTTTGCTTTCAGCTAAGATCCATCTGACATCAGCAATGATATCCCTTGCTCAAAGGTTAGGCTTCAACACATTTTTTAGAGGGATACAATTCAACCCCATAACAAGGGTCTTACCACTATAGTCCAGTTGTAGAGATGAGAATGATAGATGGGAAAGTAGGATGCAGTATAGGGCCTAATTAAGTGATTTGCTTGCTGGGCAGTCAGGAGCTATTTGGAGGCAAAAGCAAAGGAGGGCTGAATCATGCCAGGGCCTTGTGGAGGAGGTGGTGCTTCTTGGGTCCCACAAGGTGGGGATATTTTGATTGGTTGGAGAAAAGGAACAGCAGAAGCAGTGTGGGAGAAAGGCAAAGAATAAAAATGAACCAGGAGAGAATTAGAAGATTCCTGATGTGTGATTTTCAGAGAAAATCCATTCTAGGGAAAAGCACTTTATTAAGGAAAATTCATATTTTCTACTGTTACTAAAGAATTTGTTACACTTATTCTGATCTAAGATTATATGATTAGAAAGGAGCTCTGCTGGCATAGTGCCTAAGGCATTTGACTGCTAACCAGAAGGCTGGCAGTTCAAACCCACCAGCTGCTCCTTGGAAGGAAGATTGGACAATCTACTTCCATAGAGATACTGCCTCAGAAACCCAAGGAGGGGTTGCTAGGAGTTGAATCGATGGAAATATAGTCAAAGCGATCTGTGGGTCTTTGAGAAGTCTTCTCATTGATCTTATTTGGTTGGGTCAGTGACTGTTGTTGTTGTTAGCTGTTGTTGAGCCAGCCTCCAACTCATGGCAACTTCATGCGCCATGGAACAAAATGTTGTCTAGTTCTGTGTTATTTCTATGATCTATTACAAGTTGGACCATTATGATCCATAGGATTTTCATTTGCTGGTTTCTGGAAGTAGATCACCCACCAATCCTTTCTTCCTAGTCTGTCTCAGTCTGGAAGCTCTGCAAAACCTGTTTTAGCACCAGAGCAACACACAAACCACCACTGATAGGGCAGTGGTGGCTATGCACTAGGTTAATTGATTGGAACTGGAACCTGGATCACCTCATGGAAGGTGAGAATTCTACCACTGAACCACCACTTCTCTCTAGGCGCAGTGACCAGAAAGGTTAAATAATGTCACTTGGGGCCAAAGTTCCACTGTAGGTTATGTTGACAACAAGCTGTTCCATAAAAGTAGAGGTATTTCTAATAAGTTTGTTAAGGACACCCTCCTGCATTGCCCCAAATCCACTGCCATCAAGTTGACTCTGACTCATAGTGACCCTATAGAACAGAATAGAATTACCCCATAGGGTTTCTAAGGCTGTGATCTTTGTATAAGGAACTAGACTGCCACATCTTTCTCCCATGGAAGAGCTGCTGGGTTTGAACCACCAGTCTTTTGGTTAGCAGCTGAATGCTTTAACCACTGTGCCACCAAGGCACAACTGTGCTTCATAAAGGGCAAAGTTGTGTTGTGTGGATGCATTATTTACAGTAAAGGTTGATGATTCCTAATTACTGTATTTCTAACTCAGTCTTCTAAGAAAACTGGGTTGGGGGCCTAGAGACATTTGAATGAAGACTCTTTTAGGGTAAAATGAAGAACCCTTAACCTCCAAATGAATTGATGTTAATAAATGTTACAAGGAAAAAAAAGCTGAGAATATTTAAATAGTGGAAGTATTTTCACCCAGGGAGAAACACAGCAAGAAAAAAAGGAAATAGAAAAGTCTCCTGAATGCAAACACTTGTTAAACAAAAATGTTCATGCTCTTCTTTGAAAACACAAGGTTATTAATAGTACTGTTTACTGACGAGTCTCTGATTTTGAACAGAAGTTCAATTTTAGCTCTTTCCCAAAGGTTAAAAACCTCAGCTCCCTATTATATTCTCATTCAGAGGAAGGGAATTGCAAAATATAAATGCAAATTATTTTGTCTCCACAGATCCTGGCTACTTCTGGTTCTCCAGCAAGGTTCCATGATTGCTGCTGTTGTTGGAAATGATTTTCTGGGGGCAGATTTAATGTGTAATTCTGTCTGGAAGTAGGAGAAAAGAGCACAGAGTTTTCCTTCTGGCCCACCTCCTCATTAAACTGTTCTCATTAAATACATGATTCCATTTTTTAAAAAATGCGTTTTATTGAAATATAATTTATGTATAGTGAAACACAGAAAACTAAAGTGACATGGGTCAATGCTTTTTTTTTTTTTTTTGCAGTGTTCCCTCCCCTCCCCTCCCCTCCAACCAACAAAGTTTCCTTCCATATATAAACCTTTCCTTGACTTTTTAAATAATGAACTAATACTATATTTGTCTTTCTGTGACTGACTTATTTCACTCAGCATAATGTCCTCCAAGTTCATCCATGTTATGCAGTGTTTTATAGATTCTAAATTAATGTTGCATAGCGCTCCATTGTGTATATGTACCATAGTTTGGTTATCCATTCTTCTGTTGATGGGCACCTAGGTTGTTTCCATCTTTTTGCTATTGTAAATAGTGCTGCAATGAACATGGGTGTACATATATCTGTTCTTGTCCTGGCTCACTTCTTTAGGATATATCTAGTAATGGGAATTCACATTGCTTGGTTCTACAATTGATGCCAATGGAAGCAGCAGTCAGGACATTAGATGACGTGTAACACTGGGCAGGTCAGCTGCGAAGGAACTCTTTCAAGTGCTGAGGAGCAAGGATGTCTCCCTGAGGACTAAGGTGTGCCTGACACAAGCCATGATATTTTCAATTGCCTCATATGCATATGAGAGCTGGACAATGAATAAGGAAGACCAAAGAAGAGTTGATGGTTTGAGTTGTGGTGCTGGCGGAGAATGCTGAAAGTACCATGGACTGCTAAAACAATGAACAGATCTGTCCTGGAGGAGGTGCAGCTGGAATGCTCCTTGGAAGTGAGAATGGCCACACTTCATCTCACCTACTTTGGTCATGTTGTCAGAAGGGTCTATTCCCTGGAGAAGGATGTCATGCTTGGTAAGGTGCAGGGTCGATGAAAGAGGGGAAGGCCTTTGACGAGATGGATTGACACAGTGGCTGTGACAATGGGCTCAAGTATAGCAAGGATCATGGAGCTGGTGCGGGATCAGGCGGTGTTTCGTTCTGCTGTGCACAGGGTCGCTATGAGTCAGAAACAACTTGATGGCACCTAACAACAACAACAATGGGATTTCTGGATCAAATGGTATTTCTAATTCCAGTTTTTTTAAGGAATCGCCATACTGTTTTCCACAGTGGTTGTATCATTTTACAGTCCCACCAGCAATGTATGATAGTCCCAATCCATCTGCATCCTCACAAGGATTTGTTATTTTCTGTCTTGTTGAACTTTGGCCTTAGTGCTGGGGTAAAATGGTAGCTCATTGTTGTTTTGATTTGCATCTCTCTAATGGCTAATGATCATAAGCATTTCTTCATGTATTTGCTGGTCGCCTGAAGACCCTCTTTGGTGAAGTGTCTAGTCACGTCTTCTGACCATTTTTTAATTGCATTGTTAAACTTTTTGTTGTTGAGGTGTTGGAGTTTTCTATGAATTTTAGAGATAAGTCCCATGTCAGCTATGTAATTATTGACAAGTATGAATTGGTTACTGTCATTTTGTTATGTGCTTTTTTGTGGCGTTGATTTCTTTGTTTCATATAATTTTCTGTGCTGAGCTCGTTTTGTTTATGAATCATGTTATCACTTCCTTCATTGCTATTTTTTTGGTATTTGCTAAATAATTGTGCTGGTCCTCTTTTTTATTTTGATGGGAAGGTTTATCATTTTTTCTTTAAGGTTATCCTGTGATTTGTAATTTTCTTCCCAAGATTAGAACAGTCCATTCTATCTTGTACTTGTCTTGACTTCCCTACCATTTAGAAGTTCTGTAACTACACATTTTTTCCCTCTTTTTGGTTTGTAGTTGTCCTCATTTGTCAATTGATATCTCTGGTTCCCTGTTTACAATCTTGTAGGCTTATTTACTTTGGATACTTTTATAACTTGTTTGACTTCTGGGTTATGTCATCATGTGTATTAATGGTCAGTTGTTTGCTGTTGTTAGTTCTCTGTCCAAAGGACTCCCTTTAGCATCTCTTTAAGGTTGGTCTGGTTTTAACAAATTCCTGTAATTTCTTCTTATCTGGAAATGTCCTAATTTCACCATCATACTTAAGGGAAAATTTTGCTGGGCATATAATTCTTGGTTGGAAATTTTTCTCTTTCAGGGTTTTATATATACCATCCTGTTATCTTCTTGCCTGCATGGTTTCTGCTGAGAAATCTGAGCTTAGTCTTATTTGTTGCCCCTTGTAGGTAACTTTTCATTTTTCCTGTATTGCTTTCAGGATTCTTTCTTTGTCTTTGGTTTTGGTGAGTTTGATGATGATATGTCTTGGTGATTTTCTTCTGGGGTCTATCTTGTTTGGGGTTCATTGGACTTCTTGAATGGATATAGTCTCATCTTTCACCATACCAGGAAAATTCTCTTCCAACAAATCTTCAACAACTTTTTCTGTGGTTTTCTTTTTCTCTTCCTGTTCTGGAATTCCAATTACATGTAGGTTATTCCTTTTGATGGAATCCCATATGAGCCTTAGGCTTTCTTTATTTAGTTTTGATCTTTTTTTTCTGTTTTAACCCTTTCCAAAGAAGTATTGAGGTATTTGACTTCAATCTTACTAATTCTGTTTTCCATTGATTCCATTCTACTCCTTTGCCCATTCAATGTGTTATCTATTTCTGAAAGTTTAGTATTAATCTTCTGTATTTCTGTCGGTAGATTTTGTATCATTTCTAATTTTTCATTTATTTTGTCATTTTGTCTTTGTATTGTCTTTCAAAATTGTTCTAGGGTTTTCTCTGTGTTTTCTTCAATTTTGTCAGTGTTTTCCTTGATCTCTCTCTCTCTCAATTCATTAATGGTACCTAGATACAATTCTTTTAAATTCCTTATCAGGGAGTTCCAATGCTGCATCTTCCTCAGGGATGTATTTTGAGTCTGTATCCTGGTTCCTTATTTCTCCTGCTTTATCTTGCTTCTTTATGTGGACTGTGATGCTCTATTGTTTCTTAGATATTGTGACATTTTTGTGTTTATATTTAATTGGTGATTGTATGTTGGCACTCCAAAAATGCCCACAATTTTCATTTTTGTTGTTTTGTTTGTATGTTATCTATGTAAGTAGGGTACTGTGCTGTGCTCCTTTATTTTCTAATTGGCAGCACTTAGCGTAGTGCCTGAGGCATTTGACTGCTAACCAGAAGGTTGGCAGTTCAAACCCACCAGCCACTCCTCAGAAGGAAGGTTGGGCAATCTACTTCCATAGTGATACTACCTCGGAAACCCATGGAAAGGTCACTATGAGTCGGGTCCAACTCGACAGCACATAACAACAACAACATACACTCATCACCTGTCTCCTTTTCCATTGTTAGCCTTCCTTATGTCCCTGCTGTCCTTGGTAAAGGGAGCCTATTCTTAAGTCCTTGGAATCCACATGAGAATGCTGTTACTTTAAAATCCCAAATGGCCACCGCTTGTAAACATTCAAAATGGCCATGGCCTCGGTCACTTTCAATATCTAAAATGGCCACTGCTTGTCGACAATCAAAATGGCTGTGCCCTCTGGACAACCAAAAGTCCACAGCTCAGGTTGTCTCCCTCCTTGATGTTTCCCTTCTTAGTCATAGACCACCAGTGCAGTTGTCCCTGCAGTACTTGGTGATCAGGGCTGATCTTTAGGTCAATTTTCAGGTCCCAACACCACTTGGAAATATTCAGGCTGTTGGTGCCATCAGAGTAGCTGACAGTCCACTACTCCGACAGACTCCATACTCACTATTTTCATTCAGGTTTTTCCACTAGTTGGTGCCTAATCCACTTCTGTATACTTCCTTTCAAAGCCAGTGCTCCAGGATTATCTTCTGTATCTCTATCAATTGTTTTCTCTTTTCTTTGTTGAAGAGGGTCTTTGTAACTTGTCTGCCTATTCCACCATCTCACTGGAAGTCCACACGATTCCATTTTGTATTGTATTAAAATATGTTTCATATCAGTCTTATCCTCTAGAACAAGTAAAACCTAAAAATGGCTTGACAGTTTCAAATGCTTAGAAAAAACCAAAAGGATCGTAATATTTTATGACATGTGAAAATTATATGTGCCCATAATTAAAGTTTTATTGTCACACAGTCACACTCATTTGTTTATGTATTGCCTGTGGTTCATTTGGTGCTACAGATGCAGAGTTCAGTGGTTAAAACAAAGCCTATGAGACCTTCTGCAAAACCCAAAATATTTACTATCTGGTCTTTTTCAGAAAATCATTCACCAAAACCCTGCTCTAAAATATTAGCTCTTTAAGGCCAGACTAAGGAGCTCTGATGGAGTAGTAGATAAGGAATTTGGTTACTGACCAGAAGGTGAGTGGCTCAAACCCACCAGCCACTCCAAGGAAGAAAGATGGGACAATCTACTTCTGTAAAGATTTACAGCCTTGGAAACTGTGGCAGTTAAGTTAGTGTGTCAACTTGGTTGGGCCTGGTTGGGTGGCTAGGCAACTGGATTCCCCATGATGAGACTGGTAATCAACTCCATGGTGGAATCTACTATGAGCAACTGAGTAGCTGCCTTTGGGTATGTGGTCTGCTTCCCGTATATAAACAGCAGCTTTGGGTATCATCTCTAGCTTATGGCACGCTTGGACCCTGCATGTAGCCATGTTGTTGTTCAGCAGCCTGCTATGCTTTGCTGACCTTGGGACTTACAATGGACTTGAATTAATGACCTGCTATGTGGTTTGGTAACATCAGGACTGTGCCATGTTATTTGTCAACCTTGGGCTTGTTAGACTCAGCAACCAGTAGCTGCCTGAGTGAAGAGATGCCTCTAGCTTCAGTGGGCCAGGACCAAGAGGCGGAGCTGAAGCCCAAGGTCAAGAGGCTTTCACCCAGCCCCTAGAGCCTGGCTTTTTGAACTTAGACTTCTAGCTTCCCAAACTGTAAGAGAATAAACTCCTGTTTGTTCAAGCCATGCCATTGGTGATATATTCCTGTCAGAGAGACATTAGGTAACCAGAGCAGAAACACAATGGGAAGTATTATGAGATGGTGGTGACTTTTTTTTTTTAAGCCAGTGCTACGATCCTTTTTAAAATCTTTGCACAGTACCAGGCACATAGTAGGGTTTTAAAAGTCCTTGCTTGCAGAATGAGGATGCTTCATTGGAGTCCCTGGTGCTGCGAAAGGTTAACATGCTTTGCTACTAACTGAAAGGTTGAAAGTTTGAGTCTACCCAGAGGTGCCTGAAATGAATGATCTAGCAATCTCCTTCTGAATAATCAGCCATTGAAAATCTCCTGTAGCACAGTTCTACTCTGAAACACATTGGGTCACTATGAATTGGAATAGACTCAATGGCAATTTTTTTTTTTTTTTTTTTTCCCGTACCATTGGCACAAATAGTTAAGAGCTTGGCTACTAACTGAAAGGTGGGTAATTTGAATACACCCAAATATGCCTTGGAATAAAAGCCTGGTGGTCTTCCCCAGAAACAGCCATTGAATACCTTATGAACCCTGTTCTATTGACATGCATGGGTTTGCCATGAGTCAGAATCAACTTGACAACTGGTTTGGTGTTTTTGTTTTCACCACACTCTGCCTCTTGAGATTTTACTTGTCCTTTAGAAACACATTTTAGAAGAATTCCGAGACATGGAGGTATGCCCTGAATTCAGGACCTAACCCTCACCTTCCCTACTCATTACTGCAGTGGTGAAGAGTCATATATCCTTTCTTTAATCATGGATTAGAAACTGATGTAAAGTGATCATCTTTTCCCATGATTTGCTCTTCTGAGAGGCTGCTTGTTCTTTGGTGGGTGGGTGGGGGTGGTGGCAGGGGATGGGGGTGAGATTTACAAGAGAAACCAGACAACACCAAAGAGAAATTTCTGTACACGTAATTAGGCAGAATGAAAGCAGTTTGGGATGGT
Organism: Orycteropus afer afer; assembly: GCF_000298275.1. Lineage (NCBI taxonomy): Eukaryota > Metazoa > Chordata > Mammalia > Tubulidentata > Orycteropodidae > Orycteropus > Orycteropus afer. The sequence continues at coordinate 2,212,049 of NW_006921724.1, forward strand.
TGCTCTTGCAATTTAGTCTCCTGTCCCTGGAGAGTCTCTTTTAGACTAGTGCAGTTTAGAGATGGACACAGAGATATTTCTACTTGGCAGAGCCCCTTGTGGTATTGTGAGACAAAATTCTAGTACAAGTTTGCCTCTGAAATCTCTGCTTTAAGCTGTTGATATTTGTATGGATCATTCTACTCATTCCTTAGAATGCTCCTTAGAAGCAAGGATAACAAGACTTCAATTCACTTATTGGATATGTCATCAAGAAAGACCAGTAACTAGGAAAAAAGACATGTCTGGTAAAATACAGGCTCAGTGAAAATGAGGAAAACAGTCAATGGGATCAATCAACAATATATTCAAACATACCAACAATCATGAAGATGGCACAGGACTGGACAACATTTCTTTCAATTATGTATAAGGTCATCGTGAATTGGAGTGGACTTGATGGCAGCTAACAACAATAAAGACATTTTTATGAGTTGGGGTTTGTAAGATGCATGATAAATATTGGGTGGCAGAAGGATCCTATAGAGTAAACAGACTCTTTTTGTAAAATATAGTTTAGAAATTTTAAATTAAATAACCGAGCAGTCTTCTTAGGAAAGTGAGATGTTGCCCTTGGCTCCTGGTAGAGTCTAGATAACATGGTACCACACAAAAAGGAAGACGTTCAGAAGGCCTGAGATACATTTAGAAAGGTTGTTTTATAAAATTATTTTTTAAAAAATATTTCCCCATCCTTTTTATTGAAGACCTAGTATGGGCCAGATTGTGAAAGCTGTTGGGAATAGGAAAAAAAAAAAAAAAGCATAATCTCTTTTCAAAAAGCCAGAGTCTGTTGGGGACACACAGTCATATGGTTAATCACTCACAGTGCCCTGGGTATCTTAGAAGTTGGTAGAAATTCAGAGACAGTGGACTCCTGAGTCTGCCAAGCAGCCAGGAAGTCTTCACAGAAGGGCAAGAAAAGGGCAAGGAGGGTGTTATTTGAAAGGTAAATGGGGGAAGATAGTGCAGGTAGAGATAGAATTGTAGCACATGTACAAGCTGGAGGTGAAGGGTTTAGGAACTTCAGCAGCATAAGGACATAGTAGGATCTGGACAGAGAACAGACTTGACTGTGCTGTGCAGAGATTGGCCTTCATTCCTCAGCCACTGAGGGTCTACTGAATATATTTGAATTGAGGACAAAGGCAGAGCCAAGGAATGTCAAGGATTGTTTAAATTAACATGGGATCTGCATGGGAAGTTAATTCTGACAACTGTGAGGAAACTATTTGGAGAAATGAGAGTCTACAGTGAAAGAAACCAGTTCAGAGGCATTATAATCATCAAAGTAAGAGTGAATGGTGGCCTGAACCAGTGCAGTGGCCATGATGCTAGAGAGGAGGGAATGTTTGGATACTGGCGATGAGTATGAAAGGGAATGGACCAAGGCTTGGTGAGGGCCACCACGTATGGTTATGCAGGTCATACACTGCACAAATCAATGCATTGCACATTTATTGGAAGAATTTTCCAGAAGATGGCAGTAGAGTGTCTTGCAGAAGGATGTCTTTTTCTAATTCATACAAAGGTGTGCTATGCACTAGCAGCAGCCTAAGACTAGGTGAATTATGGGGAGGGAGAAGGCTACAGAGCACAAGTGAGGGGAGAGCATAAGTTGACAAGCAGGTCTCTGACCTGGGTAATTGGTAGACTAGAACTGATCTTCATCAAGGTGTGAGATATAGGAGAGGGAGAAGATCTGAGTTTAGTACTATGTTATAGATTAAACTGTGTCCCCAAATAAATATGCTGAAGTCCTAATCCCTGGTACCTGTGAACAAGACCATGTTTGGAAATGGGGTCTTTGAAAATGTTGAGGTCATATAGGAGTACAGTGGGTCCTAGTCCCCTCTGAGTGCTATCATTATAAAAAGAGACGAGACACAGACAGACACCCAGAAATAAGAACATCATGTGAGGACAAAGGCAGAGCCAAGGAATGCCAAGGATTGCCAAGAACCAGAAGTTAGGAAGAGATAAGAATGGATCTTCCCTTAGAGCCTTCAGAGATGGCATGGCCCTGCTGACTCCTTGATTTAGGACTTCCAGCCTCCAAAACTGGGTGAGAATCAATGTCTTTGCTTAAGCCACCTAGTTTTTGGTACTTTGTTATGACAACCTTAGGGAACTAATACAGACCAGTTATATTTAAAGGACCTGACAGGCATCCATGTGGAGAGGCCCAGGACGCAGTTACCTTGTAGCTCAGAAAGAAGTGTAGACCTTCTTCACCTCTGGGAGTTACCTGCACACTGATGGGAATTAAAGCCAAGGAGCAGCGATGGGGTTTCTCTGAGAGGATGTGCAAAAAGAAAGTAATGAAGGGTCCAAAACAGAGCCCTGGAGCACTACCATCATTTTGAATGTCAGGTAGAGCAGCTTTGAAGGAAACTGAGTAAAGGAGGTCAGAACTGGTTCTCTGGGGGTGGTTCACATTGTTAGAAGGTGGAGGCTTTAGGTGACCAAGACCAGATTTTTTTTTTTTTTTTTTTTTTGGTAGCCATTTCAAATGACTCTAGGTTTCTTTCTGTAGTGCTTAAGGAACCAGTCTGGTTTGTGATCATATAGGATATCTCACTCATTCATGCCTCCATTGTGCATAATTATCCAATGCCTACTATGTTCTGGGTACTGGAAGTATGGTAACAGGCAAGACAAGTTACTACTCTCATACAGCTTACATCTAATTGTTAATAAATAAAGCAATGGCATAACTTTAGTTGGTGATACATAACACCCAGTGTAATGTAGCACACAATGACCAAGACTCGTTTCTATCTGCTGGTCAGAAAGGATCTTCCCAAAGATCTCTGTGCTAAGAACCAAAAACCCATGTGGCTGGAGCACAGTGAGTGAGGTAGGAAAGTGGTTGGGATGAAGGCAGACAGGCAGGCAAGGGCAGGTCAGAAAGACTGGTAGGTCATGGCAAAGAATCTGGATTTTGCTAGTGTAATGGGAAGCCTTTGAAGGGTTTTAAGCAAAGGATGAAACTTGCAGTGATTTATATTTTATTAAGAGCATTTTGCTATGTGCAGAATGGATTGTTGTAGAGTGATTAAGGAGTCCCTGGGTGGTACAAATGTTTATTGTGCTTGGCTGGTAACTGCAAAGTTGAAGGTTTGAGTTCACCAAGAGGCATCTCAGATGAAAAGGCTGGCAATCTACTTCTGAAAAACCAGCCATTGAAAACCCTGTGGAGCACAGTTCTACTCTGACACACATGGGTTCATGAGTTGGAATCACCTTGATGGTAACTGTTATTTTAATTTTTATTTTTCAGGTGATTATAGTAAAGTAGGAAGACAAGTTTGGATGCTATTGCCTCCACATTATCATGGCTTAGTCTGAGGTGGTAGCCACAGAGATAGACGTATTTTGGAAGAAAGACCAATAGGACTTCCAGTGAGTAAGGGAATTAGATGAGTCAAGTCTGATGTCTCAGATATTGATATGAATCACTGCATGGTTGATGATGACATTGATGTACATAAGGAAGACTAGAGAAGTGATCACATTCAAGGAGACAGTGGGAAACCTCTAGTTTCTGTTCTTGTTACTTGCCCAAGCTTGTTAGGCATCTACATAGGGATGCCAAGTATGCAGTTGGATCTATGAGTGCAGAACTCAAGGGAGAGGTTAGGACAGGAGATAGAAATTTGGTGTTGCATGCAAAAAGATGGTAATTAAAGCCAAGGGCCAGGCTGAAATCACTGAAAGGGTCAGTGGAGATGAGGACTCCAGATGGAATGGGCTCTGAAGCACTTTAATCTTTTCGAGGTCAGGAAGAAGAGAAATAGTTTATATCCAAGAATGGAAAGGAGCCCCTGAGGAAGGAGGAGGAAAAGCAAAAACAGTGGAGTCAGGAATGTCAGGGAAGAAACAAGGAGACAGTGGTCAACTACATTAATGGTGCTGAGAAGTAAAAGAGGAATAGAGAAATGGCCTCTGGGGTTGGTGTGATTCACATTGTTGGTGAGTTTCAGTGCATTGGTCAGAGTGGGAGCTCATTTGGACTGTGAATTTAAGAATGTGGCAATGGAGACTATATAGACAAATCTTTTTAAAAGTAATGTGGTCAGGAGAGCCAAGAAATAACAGTACTACAAAGGGACGTGAGACCAAAGAAAGTGTAATTTTGTTTCTGCTTGTTTGTTTCTTCTTTAAGATAGTAGATATTAGGAAATGTTTTTATGTTGTTAGAAATAAAACTATTACAAAATACTGGTGACAGAGGGAAGAGAGAGGATAATTGCAGTCCAAAAGTGTTTGAATTTGCTGAGGTGATGGGATCCCCTTGGATCAAAACAGAGCTTCAGAGTAATAGGAGACAGAGAGTGAGTTTAAAGGGCCAGGTAGACTGACAGATATGGTGGTGGAGATGTAGGTAGTCCAGTCTGATTGCTTCATTTTTTTTCAACCAACTGTGAGGCCATGGATTCAACCATAGCAATATTCATGAAGATAGTACAGGACTGAACATTTCATTCCATTATACAGAAAGTCACCGTTAGAGCTGATTTGCTGGCAACTAATGCAATGCACTGCCATTGAGTCAAATCTGACTCATAGCAAACCCTCCTTGGGTTTCCGAGGCAGTATCCCTACAGAAGTAGATTGCCCAACCTTCCTTCCGAGGAGTGGCTGGTGGCTTTGAACTGCCAGCCTTCTGGTTATCAGTCAAATGCCTTAGGCACTATGCCACCAGAGCTTCCAACAACAACAAAAAGTGTGAGTCCAGACAATTATCTTGGGGGGACTGTGGTGGTGGAAGATTGAAGAGAGAGAAGAAATTGAAAATCCTTATTTTGTTGAGTGAGAAAATGAACAGAAAAGCATTTAACTTTTAATGTATATTCCTTGCATCCATCAGTGGATTTTGCTTCATCATAAGAAGAGACTCTAAAGTAGGAGCACCCTTGAAGGCAATTTCACACAAAGTCTAACACCTTTTCTGTCCCCTCTCCACAGGGCCACCACCTTCCTAGTTTCCTGACACTCAGTGTTTATGAGATGCTTCCTTGCACCTGGCCCAGCACCTGTCAGGCTGTACTCAAGGTAAGCAGTGCCACTGTGTTGTTCTACTTGTCAATGTGGCAACTTTGAAGGCACTTTGCTTTGTGTACACAGGAACTGAAAGTGCCCACCATGAGCCCGGTCAACAATAGGTATGGGCATTTCCAGCTATAAGTGAGGCTTTGGCTCACTCATTCACCAATCTCACTGTGCCGATCATGCCTGCTGGACTGCCCAGCAGGGAAGCCAGTGAAGCTTCATTGGAAAAAAATGCCTTCCCTTTCTTGCTTAGCACTTGATGGTGGCCAATCAAGCTGCCTTTCTCCACAGGTGTCGTTGTGGCTTTTCTGTTGTTGGTTTAATGACTGTGACCTCTTTCTTTCCTCAGTCTTGAGGCCACGAAGTAGCAAGGGATCTGCAAGCCAGGCTGGATGTGCTGAGGTCCCTCAGGGTGAACGCAAAGGAATATACTGGGAAGACACAAGACCTCTTGGAAATCTCATGATGGACCAGTGGATTCTTAATAGCTTTTATGAAAATCATAGACCAGCATCACTTTTACTCCACATAAGTTGTATATCCTTACTGACTCTGGAGAGACAGACAGTACTGATAACGGAATATATTAAGCAGATAGTCTTATGGTTTCATTACTATTTTAGCTTTCTGAGTTGTTAAACACACTTAATTTTAGGCCATTGTGAATGTAACATTAGTTTTTCTATTTTTAACTCGATCTTTATAATCTTGTCTCTTTGGTACTCCCTATTAAGTGTCTTTTGCTACTGTCATTACCATGAGCCCCTCCCTTATTCATTAGCTTTCACCGATTTCTATTATTACTCACCTATATAAAATATGCTTGAGAAAATGTAAAAGGAAATGGATTTAATTAGTAAAATATTTAATTAAAATCTTCCAAGGATGGCCTAGACTGACTAGAGAATAAGCCTCACGATCATCATCATCAAACCACAAAAAGGGTCTTGAATTTTTTACCTTGAATGGAAACACAAACAGGGTTTAATTAGGCTAGCCAAAGCCTAAATCTTTTTTATTACAGTGCTGTCTGACAGGAAGTTCAGAATGAAAATTGATTCTTCCCTTTCAATGTTAAACTTTTTATTTTCCTCTCCTAAGGGTTTATTTACACTGGTGGTTCAAACCCACAAGCTACTCCTAGGAAGGAAGGTTGGGCAATCTACTTCCGAAGTGATATCACCTCAGAACCCAAGAAGGGGTAGCTATGAGTCGGATCTGAATCGATGGCTTTGGGTTTGGGTTTGGATTAAGGGTTTACATGTTGCTGCTTGGTTGCACTTTGGGTTATACATGGCATGGCACCAGGTCATTTTGGATGAAGTTGGCCCAGTCATCTGAAAGCATTGAGTTGCATAGAATCTGAGAGTTCAAGCCAGTAGGCTACCATCTCAAGGGACTCAATGCCAATTGTTTTGTAAGAGCAGATCACCCAGCCTGAATTTTGCACTCAGGTGAGGTGAGCTTGGTGGGGAAGCAATGGCTAGTAATCAAGAAAGAATATGTCACTGAGCCGTAACTTTCAGTGTATAAATAACCTCTAATTAATAACCACTCCTTTGGAGATCCTCAAGCATGTCTTTATGTAGTAGGTCTCCCCTGGAGAGGTTCTAGGTGGGTAGATTGGGGTGCCCTGAGATTGAACCATGGCTTTGCCACTTAACTAGCTGGCTGACCGTGGGCAAATTATTCTGGGATACCTCACAAGAGTTTACTTCTTTATTTGTTAAGTGTGGATGATACTTACGTTTCAGAATTACTTTGAAGGTTGAAAGTAATCTATGTAAAACATCTAACAAAGTAATTGGCACCATGTGAGGCCCCCAGGTGGCACAAATGGCATGTGGTCAACTTCTAACCTAAATGTTGGTGGTTCAAACCCACCTAGCAGCACCACGGAAGAAATGTCTCGTGATCTACTTCTAAAAAGATCACAGCCAAGTAAACCCTATGGAACAATTCTACAGTGCCACTCATGGGATTACCATGAAAAAGAGTCAACTCCATGACAATATTTTTTGTTTTTTTAGGCATCAAGTGAATTGTAGCTATGAGAATGTAGATAAGAGTAGTATGATTTGCAGGATCATAGATTTATTCTCTAAATTTATTGAATGCTTACTATGCACCAGGTTCCATGCTCAGTTATTTAGATGTATTATTCAATAGAATCTGCTTGTAGGATAGCACCATGTCCATTTTTTCAGGATGGAAAGAGAAGTTTGTGAAGTTAAGTATCATGACTCAGACAGGAGAGGAGGCAGAATTTGATTTCAATCTGTCTGACCTTAAAGTCTTAACCAGTTAAGGGAGAATTTGAAGGATGGAGGAGAAGTTCTACAGAGTTGCTAGCTACAAATTCATTTCCTAGCAAGTCTAGCACTATTGGCATTATCTGATGGCCAACTTGTCAAATGTTGGCCTGACAGTTTGGTGGCAGTCAAGATAGGCTAGATGTTATTGTGGTTACAAGAAACCCAAATTTTGGTGGCTTAAACTAACATAAGGTCATTTCTAAGCCATGTTGCACATGGCTTGGTGGTGGTGGAAGTAGGGGGACAGAAGTTGGTCCTACTTTTCAAAGGCGCCATCAAGGTCCAGAATTATGGAGGTTTATTATGACATATACTTCTGTGAGGACTAGAGAAGTGGGAAGAAACATATTCTGACTTGAAAAGTTTCCACTAGAAATGATATTAATTTCTTAGGCTTATATTGTTGTTGTTAGGAGCCGTCGAGTCAGTTCTGACTAATAGTGATCCTAGGTACAACAAAACAAAACACTTTCTGGTCCTGTGCAATCCTTACAATCGTTGCCATGCTTCAGTCCATCGTCACAGCCACTACGCCAATCCATTTTATTGAGGGTTTCCCTTTTTTTGTGGACCCTGTTTACTGGGCATGATATCCTTTTCCAGGGATCAGTCTCATCTGACAACATGACCAAAGTACAAGAGATGAAGTCTGGCCATTCTTACTTCTAAGGAGGATTCGGACTGTGCTTCCACCAGTTCTAGCAGTCCATGCTACATTCAATACTCTTTGCCAATAACAAAATTCAAATGCATCAGTTCTTCTGCCGTCTTCCTTATTCATTCAGCGTCAAGTTCTCACATGCATATGAGGTTATTGAAAATACCATGGTGTGGGACAAGCCCACCTTAGTCTTCAAAGTAACATCTTTGCTCTTAAACACATTAAAGAGGTCTTTTGCAGCAGAGTTGCCCAGCTCAATAAAATGTCTGATTTCCTGGCTGTTCCTTCCATGGGTGTTGATTGTGGATCCAAGTAAAATGAAATCCCTGACAACTTCACTCTTTTATCCATTTATTGTGATATTGCTTATTGGTCCAGTTGTGAGGATTTTTATTTACTTTATGTTGAGGTGTAATCCACACCAAAGACTATAGTCTTTGCTCTTCATCAGTAAGTGCTTCAAGTCATCATTACTTTCAGCAAGCAAGATTGTGTAATGTGCATATTACAGGTTGTTAATAATTCTTCCTCCAATCCTGATGTCACATTCTTCTTCACATTGTCCAGCTTCTCAGATTATTTGTTCAGCATACAGATTGAGTAAATATGGTGAAAGGATTCAACAGTGGCACACACATTTTCTGATTTTAAACCATGCAATATCTCCTTGTTCTGTTCAAATCACTACTTGTTGGTCTATGTACAGATTCCTCATGAACACAATTAACTGTTCTGGAATTCCCTTTCTTCACAATGTTATCCATAATTTGTTATGATCCATACAGTTGAAAGCTTTCACATAGTCAATAAAACACAGGTAAACATCTTTCTGGTATTCTTTGCTTTCAGCCAAGATCCATCTGATATCAGTGGTGATATCCTTCATTTCATGCCCTCTTCTGAATCTGGCTTGAATTTCTGGTAGTCCCCTGTTGATGTACTGCTGCAATTGTTTTTGAATTATTTTCAGCAAAATTTTACTTATGTGTAATATTAAGGATATTGTTTGATAATTCCCACATTCTGTTGGATCATCTTTCTTTGGAATCAGCACATATATGGATATCTTCCAATTGGTTGGCTAGGTAGCTGTCTTCCAAATTTCATGGCATAAATAAGTGAGTGCCTCCAGCACTGCATGTGTTTGTTGAAACATCACAATGGGTATTCCCTCAATTCCTAGAGCCTTGTTTTTCATCAATGCCTTCAGTGCCACTTGGATTTCCTCCTTCAATGTCATTGTTTCTTGATAATATGTTACCTCCTGAGAAAGTTGTCTTTTTTTTTTTTTGATGTTTCCTGCATTGATCAATATTTTGGCCATAGAATCCTTCAATATTGCAACTCAAAGCTTGAATTTTTCCTTCAGTTCTGTCAGCCTGAGAAATCCTCAGTATGTTCCTTTCCTTTGATTTTCCAACTCCAGGTCTTTGCATATTTCATTATAATACTTGAATTTGTCCTCTTGATCTACCCTTTGAAATCTGTTCAGCTATTTTACTTCATCATTTCTTCCATTTGCTCTAGCTACTTTTTTTTCAAGATCAAGTTTTTGAGTCTGTTTTGATATTCATTTTGGTCTTCTCTTCCTTTCCTTTTTTTTTTTTTTTTTTTAATAACCTTTTGCTTTCTTCATGTATGATGTCATTGGTGTCATCCCACATTTGTCTGGTCTTTGGTCACTGGTGTTCAATGCATCAAACCTACTCTTGAGATGGTCTCTAAATTCAAATAAGATATACTCAAGGTCATATTTTGACTGTTGTGGACTTGTTTTATTCTTTACAGCTTCAACTTAAACTTGCGTATCAGCAATTGATGGTCTATTCCACAGTCGATGTCTGACCTTGCTCTGACTGATGATATTGAGTTTTTCCATTGTCTCTTTCCACATATGTAGTCAATTTGATTTCTGTGTATTCTATCTGGTGATTTGGATGTGCATAGTGGCCAATTATGCTGTTTAAAAGTGTTTGCAGTGAATAAGTCGTTGGTTGTGCAAAATTCTGTCATGCAATCTCCAGCATCATTTCTATCACCAAGCCAAATTTTCCAACTACTAATGCTTCTTAATTGTTTCCAGCTTTCATGTTCTAATCACCAGTAATTATCAATGCATCTTTAATGCACGTTTGGACAATTTCAGATGGCAGAAGTTGGTAAAAATCTTCAATTTCTTCATCTTTGACTTTAGTGGTGGGAGTGTAAATTTGAAAAATAGTAATAGTAACTGATCTTCTTTGTAGGCATCCAGATATTATTCTATAGTGACAGGACTGTATTTCAGGATAGATTTTGAAATGTTCTTTTTGATGATGAATGCAGTACCATTCATCTTTAATTTGTCTTTCTTGGCATAGTAGATCATATGATTGTCTTATTCAAAATGGCCAAAACCAATCCATTTCAGCTCATTGATGCCTAGGATATTGATCTTTATGCTTTCCATTTCATTTTTTACCAGTCTCAATTTTCTTAGACTCATGCTTCTTACATTCTTACAATTATGATTTTAAATGGCTGCTTGCAGCTGTTTCTTCTCATTTTGAATTGTGCCACACTAAAAAATGAAGGCCTAGAAAGCTTTATTCCTTCCATGTCATTAAGGTTGACTCAATTTGAGGAGACAGCTCTTCCCCAGTCATATTTTGAGTGCCAACCTTAAGGGCTCATCTTACAGGATTATATCAAATAATGTTTCCTTGCTAGTGATAACATTTTCAGTGGCCAGTTTGTTTTTCAGAAGTAAACCTGGCCATGTCCTTATTTATAGTCTCTCTTAGTCTGGAAGCTCCACTGAAACTTGTCCCCCATGGGTGACCCTGCTGGTATTTGAAATACCAGTGGCATAGCTTCCAGCATAACAGCAATATGAGATTCACCACAGTATGACAAAGTGATAGATGAGTGATGGCAAGCTTATATAGAAGGAACTAAAGGGAGTCAAAACCTATGATATACAGATGACACAACCTTGCTTGCTGAAAATGTAGATGACTTGAAGCACTTACACAGAATGTAGAAATTATAGAACAATATCATTAATATCACATGCAAGTAAGATCTTACTGAAGATAATTCAGAAACGTTTGCAGCAGTATATTGATAGAGAACTTCCAGAGGTTCAAGCCGGATTCAGAAGAGGACGTGGAACAAGGGATATCATAGCTGTTGTCAGATGGATCTTGGCTCAAGGAAGGGAATACCAGAAAGATGTTTACTTGTGTTTTATTGACTATGCAAAGGCATTTGATTGTGTGGATCATGACAAATTATGGATAACATTGAGAAGAATGGGAATTCCTGAGCACTTGATTGTACTCATGAGGAATCTGTACCTTGACCAGGAGGCTGTCGTTCGAACAGAACAAGGGGATACTACATAGTTTAAAATCAAGAAGGGAGTGCGTCAGGGTTGTATTCTGTCTCCACACTTATTCAATCTATATGCTGAGCAAATAATCCGAGAAGCTGGACTATATGAAGAAAAACGTGGTATCAGGATTGGAGGAAGAATCATTAACAACCTGAGATATGCAGATGATACAACTTTGCTTGCTGAAAGTGAGGATGACTTAAGGCACCTACTGATGAAGGTTGCAGAATACAGTCTGCAGTATGGATTACATCTCAACATAAAGAAAACAAAAATCCTCACAACTGGACCAATGAGCAGCATCACAATAAATGGAGAGAAGATTGAGGTTGTCAAGGAATTCACATTGCTTGGTTCTACAATCGATGCCAACGGAAGCAGCAGTCAGGACATTAGACGACGTGTAGCATTGGGAAAGTCAACTGCGAAGGAACTGTTTCAAGTGCTGAGGAGCAAGGATATCTCATTGAGGACTAAGGTGCACCTGACACAAGCCATGATATTTCCAATCGCCTGGTATGCATGTGAGAGCTGGACAATGAATAAGGAAGACCGAAGAAGAGTTGATGCTTTTGAGTTGTGGTGCTGGCAAAGAATGCTGAAAGTACCATGGACTGCTAAAAGAACTAACAGATCTGTCCTGGAGGAAGTGCAGCCAGAATGCTCCTTGGAAGCAAGAATGGCCAGACTTCGTCTCACCTATTTTGGTCATGTTGTAAGAAGGGACCATTCCCTGGAGAAGGATGTCATGCTTGGTAGGGTGGAGGGTTGACGAAATAGGGGGAGGCCTTCAAGGAGATGGATTGACATGGTGGCTGCAATGATGGGCTCGGGTATAGAAGGGATTGTGGGGCTGGCGCGGGATCGGGCGGTGTTTCGTTCTGCTGTGCATAGGGTCGCTATGAGTCGGAAACGACTCAACGGCACTTAACAACAACAACAACAACTTACTGAGGAAGTTCAAAGATTACAGCCTTTACTGTACCTGAACATGAAGAAAATAAAAATCTTCACAATTGAACTGATAAACAACATCATGATAATTGGAGAAAAAGTGAAAGTTGTCAACAATATCATTCTACTTGCATCAATAACCAGTGTTATTATAAGCAGCAGTCAAGAAATCAGATGACATATTCCATTGGCAAATCTGCTTCAAGAGACCTCTTTAAAATCTTAAAGACTGAAGATGTCATTTTTATGTTAAGGTACCCCTGACCCAAGCCGTGGTCTTTTCAATGGACTCATATGGATGTAAAAGCTGGACAACTAAAAAAGAAGATGGAGGAGAATTGATGTACTCCTCTTACGATATTCTGGTGGCATGGTGCCAAGGCATTCGACTGCTAACTAGAAGGTTGGCGGTTCAAACCCACCAGCCACTCTGTGGAAGGGAGACCAGGCAATCTACTTCTGTAAAGATTTACTTCCTCAGAAATCCAAAGGGGTCATTATGAGTTGGAATTGACTTGATGGAAGTGGATGTTTTTTGTAGTGTGGTGTCAGTGAAGAATATCGAAAAGACTGTAGACTGCCAAAAGAATAAACAAGTTAGTATTAGAAGAAATACAACTAGAATGCTCCTTAAAAGTGAGGATGGCAAGACTTCTGCTCATTTACTTTTGGACAAGCCATCGGCAAAGACCAATCACTAGAAAAAGACATCATGTTTGGTAAAGTAGAAGGTGAGTGAAAGTGAGGAGAACCCTCAATGAAATAAATTAACACAATGGTCACAATAAAGGACTCAAACATATCAAAGATCATGAAGATAGCACAGGACTGGTCAGCATTTTGTTCTATTAATATATAAGGTGTAAGGAGTCAGAGCTGACTCAACAGCAAGTTAGAACTACAGTAACAAAGTGAGTCACATGGTCATGTCCAATGGGAATATAGAAGTGTGATTCTAACATGTGTTTGGAAGGATGAAGCTGGACATATTTGCTGAGCAACACCAATGACTATGGCACAAAAAGTTTTTACTTCAGTTTACAGGTTTATAAAACCATTAGAGAATTGGTAGTAGATTATATTATTGTTATAATTATTCGTTCCCAGCCCCTGTAAGATTATATTTTTCTATTCCATTGACATTGCCATATAATTTGCTATGTCTAGCAAATTTTGCAAAGAAGCTAGGTTTTTTTTTTTTTTTTTTTAATCTCTCTCTCTCTTTTCCCTCTCTCTCATGAGAATGTCATATCCTAGAGAGGGGCTGCTTCTTCATTTTGCCCCTGAAGTAAAGGGAACATGATTAGAACTGCAAATGACATGTAATGTGAATGAAAAATAAACTTTTGCTATTTTAAGCCTTAGAAATGTAGGGGCTATTAGCTACTGCAACATAGCAGAATCAGATGATGCAGTATTTTTATCTTTTTCTTGTAAATAAAGGACAGTGGAATTGGCTTTATAAAAATTCAAACTTACTGTCAATTTCATTGAAGCTGACTTTTACTTTAAGGCTTAAACTAGTTTGAAGTATAAAGAATGTATCTATACCCTAAAGCTAAATAATCTATAACAATTTATTACATAAACAAATAAATATTTGGAGCTCCTTGATGGTTCTAATGGTTAATGTGTTCAGTTACAAACCTAAATGTTGGAGGTTCAAGTCCACCCAGAGGTGCCTTAGAAGAAAGGCCTGACCATTACCTTCTGAAAAATCAGCCACTGAAAACCTTATGAAGTATAATTCTACTCTAACACCCACAGGGTTGCCCTGAGACAGAATCAACTTCATGGCAAGTGGTTAATATTGTTTAGTTGGTCTGAGTTAACAGGACAAAAATACATGTTCCAAACTGGTACATTAACTGATACCTCAGGATTCTTATGAAAAATCTATGATGGGAATTGGGAAAATGGAAATATTGTTTTCAAATGCAAACTATTTGTCTTGTCCTCATTAAGCAGTTGCCTTAGAAGACCTGAGAATAATTCACGTCCGCTTTTGGTAGAAATGGTGATGATGAAATGTTACTATCTATAGGAATGCAAAGTCCTTTCTGAATCCAGTGATCTTCATTACTTCAGGTCCTGTTGCTGCTGTTATGTGCCATCAAGTCGGCCCCAACCCTTAGTGACGCCTCCTTGGGTTTCCGAGGCAGTATCACTACGGAAGTCGATTGCCCAACCTTCCTTCTGAGGAGTGGCTGGTGGGTTTGAACTGCCAGCCTTCTGGTTAGCAGTCAAATGTTTTAGGCACTATGCTACCAGAGCTCCTATCAAATTATAATTCATACTTGGCCCCAGGGTGGAGCTCAGGCTGGCATTAACCCTCACATTGTGAATGTGCATTGTGTGTGTTTGCAATAACACGTAAACACTTTCAATTTTGACTCTTCAAAGTGCTTTTGTTGTTGTTGATGTTATGTGCCGTCAAGTCAGACCTGACTCATAGCAACCCCTCCTTGGGTTTCCGAGGCAGTATCACAACAAAAGTAGATTGCCCCATCTTCCTTCCGAGGAGTGGCTGTCAAAGTACCTTTAGGGGAGCCATTAGTTATTCTGTCATGGCACCAGTGGCAAGGTCCCTGGGAATAATTGAGCCACTTGTGGGGACTTGGTCCTCCTGACTCCCTGGCTTCCCATCCCTATAAAGTTTTGCTCTCTATTGCTTTTCACCTGGGGGAAGAGTGATCTGTTCTAATGGAATCTGGGAAGTTGAAAGGTCACCTGTGAAATAGGTACCATTATTGTTCCCATATTGGAGTTGAAGAAATGGAAGCATAGCAGCATAAGTTAGCCGTGGTTTGAAGCCAGGATGGTCTGACACTGTAAACAACACAGATGAAGCACCAGTAAGCTGAACTATAGCTGAGAGAAAAGTCCCTGGGTGGCACAAATGGATTGAATTTATCTACTAACCTACAGGTTGGTGGTTCAAACTCACTCGGTGACATCACATAAAAAAGGCCTGGTGATTTGCTTTTGTAAAGATTACAGGCAAGAAAACCCTATGGAGCAATTCTACTCTGTCACACGTGGGGTTGCCAAGCACTGGAACTAACTCAATGACGATGGCTATAGCCAAGAGAGATGACTTTTTTGCTGGGAGATCAGAATGGCAACTGATGAAAAAGAGACCTATGAAATAATACAACACATAAGATTTATAAGTGGGTGGGTGTGGGATAGAGGAGCAGGGGCATACTTAACTGGAGAAGTGGCTCCTCTGGATGTTTATCTATTTAACCTGTGTGTGTGTGTGTGTGTGTGTGTGTATGTAAATAATTTTTCCCAGTAAGACTCTTCCAGTCATTAGAAATTATGTGGTAGAACTGCTTTGCTGACAACATGCCATCAGCATTAATATTCCTGAATGCCCTAGGAAATAGTAAAACTCTTTTTTGTTTAAGGTTACGCTAATTAGAGGCTAGGAGCTCTGGTGGTGTAGTGCCTAAGATTTGACTGCTAACCAGAAGGCTGGTGGTTCAAAGCCACCAGCCACTCCTTGGAAGGAACACTGGGCAATCTACTTCCATAGAGATACTGCCACGGAAGCCCAAGGAGGAATCACTATGGGACTATTTGACCTTCATCTCCTAATCTGAATGGTTCCAACTTCAGAGTTAAAGTCAGAGCTAACATTTAGATACTAGTCCAATTTTATCTTGGGTTTGGATTCTAAATTGTATACACTGGCTGACCATAACTAACTTATATTGAGCACCTATGTTCATAGCTCCTTAGGGACCATTTAGAGAATGAAGCCCAGTGAATTTTTCTGGTACTGATTTTAATAATGAAAAATTTTGTAATTACCCAGTACTTTGGTTTTCTCAGGTATAACAATGAACGGTGACCTAGTGCATTGCTTTCTAAATTATGAGATCCTGAAGGCCTGGTGATCTACTTCTGAAAGATCACAGCATTGAAAATCTGATGGAGCACAGCTCTATTCTGAAACACATGGGGTCACCATGGTTGGAGTTGACTCAATAGCAGCTAGCTTGGTTTTTAAAAATACCTTTTAAATTACGTGAAAGTGTGTAATAGAGTTATAGTGCTGGATTTCTTACAGTAACTTTCTTTTTGGAGGAAGTATTAGGAAAGTCAAAAAATATCTGTGTGTGTGATCTACAACATCCAACCTCAGATTCTTATGACATTTGGTGAACTAGAATAGAGTGTCCCCAAGCTGCTGAGGATTACAAGGAGTTTAACATATTTGGGGAGCAGTTGTCATCACTTTTCACCCAGCTAATGACACTCCTGGGATATATTATATTGAGGCGGACATTTTGGAAAGGAGCCCTGAATAAATGACTTGAACCAAATGCTCAAAGAAGGAAGAATAATTGAATTTCTTGATGTGGATGAGTGGGAAATTTCCACCTATGAAAAAGATATTCATATGTCTTTGAATTTTTTTTTTTTTTTAAATCCTTCCTTATAGAGATTTACCAGGAAGGTACTTCTGTGGAGATTTTCACCCAAGTTCTTAGCATTTCAGATCTCATCGATGATGAAATTTTTTTCCAAGCTACGTAGTGAGGATTATAGTCAAGAGATAAGAGACATTGCAAATCAAAACAACAATGAGATACCATCTTGCTCCAGCACTAGTATCAAAGTTCAACAAGACAGAAAATAACAAATGCTGGCTAGGTTGTGGAGAGATAGGGACTCTCATACACTGCTGGTGGGACTGTAAAATGGTACAACCATTGTG
>NW_006921724.1:2230926-2239631 GCF_000298275.1 Orycteropus afer afer
AAAAAAAAAAAAAAAAAAAATTATTAAATCCTGTCTAGGTTTTCCACTTGCAGGATAGATTTTTCACAATTTTTCCATCCTTACTGTATGATTGGTTTGAGTGGTATGGAAAATATAGTATTAAATTGCATTGTTGAGACTGTTAAAAGTTGTATATACAGCTTTTCTCTTATGACTTGTGCAGTGATGTTTCATTTAGTCAGAAAAATCAAGGAAGTAGGTTTTTCTCTTAAATGACATTGTCTGTTGTTGAAGGTTACCCCTTATAGGACTTTAATCTTGTTTAAGTAAAATTGAATGAAAAATATTAAAAATACATCATCATTTACTTTCTGAATTCAAAAATAAGAGCCAGAAAAAAGTAGACACCAATTAAACTCATGTTTTCACCACATACACTTCCCTTCTTTATAAATAGAGAATATTCAGTGCAATTTAATATTAAAAATAATCTTGAGTTTTTTTGTAAGCATTATTTGTATCATGTTATGTGATAAAATGACATTCTCCAAGAAATTGGTGGAACATGGGAATGTTTCAAAATTTTATTTTCCTGGTTATAAAAATATGGAGTAAAGAAAAGAAAACAAAAATGAACCTAAGCTCACTACTCAGAGATAATCATTGTTAACATTTTGTTATTATTACAATTTCACAATAAAATTGATATGTTACCAACTTTGTAAAAAAAAAAAAAAAAAAGAGATAAGAGACATGACTTGCCAATTTGAAGGACTCCAGAAAACCAAACTCACTGCCATCAAGTTGATTCTGACTCATAGCAAACCCCATTGGGATTTCAAGGCAGTGAATCTTTACAGAAGTAGATTGCCTCATCTTTCTACTGCACAGCAGCTGGTAGGTTTGAACCAACAACCTTCTCATTAGCAGTCAAATGCCTTAGGCACTGTGCCACCAGAACATCTCTAATTGAGGGATTAGCAGTACCTTATCTAAAGGAGAAAATAAAATTTGAAAAAAAATGTAATGGCTATAAAATATCATTACTAGCTTAAGAGTTCTATAGTGTTAACCCTCAACTACCTTAACAACAACAACCTTATGTGAGAAATGCCATCTCTTCACATTCTGTATTCTTATAGTAAATAGCATTTCAATGATAGCAAAGAAAGATGGTGCTTGTAAATTTGACAGAAGTCTTTTTATAGACAATGTTTACTTAATTTTGATCTCAGAACTCTTTTCCTATCCATCTCCTTTTAATACACAATGGTTTAAAATATTTAGGAATGCATAAAGAATTTTAAAGTGAATTGATAACATTTGGAGACCAGCAGAGAAAGAAGCAACCACAAAGGAAAAAGAGGAGCTAATGGTGGGAGAAAAGAGAAGAGAGCCTGTCAGCATGTTAGATACCAGTTGTCCCTTTTGGGTACATTTCTCCACAGAGTCTTCATGAACCAACAGCATTCATAATGCAAAGCACTGGACTTGGTGTGATGGACAATGCCTTCAGTGCCCTTGGTTCTCAAGTTCCTACATTGCTAGTGACCATTTGACTTGAGTCAAGTCACTAGTCTTGCTGGGCCTCTCTTTCCTCATCTGCAAATGAAAAGTTGTGTAAATATTCTTTTCTACTGAAGAAAAGGCCTATGATGTGATTTGTGTGACTAAATTTTCTTCACGTGAAGAATGCTGGTTAAGCAATGGAACTGCACCATCTTCATGAAGATCTGTTATACAGAAGATCTGTTTTGTTATACATGTTATACATAAGGTCATATACACAAGTATACATATATACATATGCATTTATGTGTACCTATGTATGTTGTTGTTAGTTACTGTAGAATTGATCCTGACTCATGGCAATCTTACGTACAACAGAATGAAATGCTGTCCCGTCCTGCCTAATCCTCACAGTGGTTGGTATTTTGGAGCCCATTGTTGCAGCTGCTGTGGCAGTCCATCTCAGGCGATGTTTCTCTAATTTTCACCAACCCTCTGCTTTATCAAACAGGATATTTTTTTTTCTAGAGATTGTTCTTTCCTAATGATGTGTTCAAAGTAACTAAGATGAAGTCTCAAAATTAAGGGGCATTCTGGCCATACTTCCTTTAAGACTGATTTGTTGGTTGTCTGGGAGTCTATGGTATATTCAGTATTTGTTACCAACACCATAATTGAAGTGCATTAATTCTTCCTTTTTCATTGTCCTGCTTCCCACACATATGAGGTGATTGGAAATGCCATGGCTTGGGTCAGGTGGACTTAGTCATCAAAGTGACATATGTATATACATGTTATACATAAGGTTATGTCATATATAAGACTACCATGAATCGGAGCAGACTTAATGGTAACAACCAACAACAGCAGCAATGGACCTGAGTTTTCTTGTGTGAAGGACAGTTTGCCTTCACTTCTTCCGGTATACGCTATCCTTCCTCCTTGGGAATCCACATAGAAGGCTTCTGGGCAGTCAGCCCTGCTTCCTCTTCTATAAACTGAGCCTTGGCACATTTTCTCACAAAAAACAAAAACAAAAACATTTTTTCTCATATGAAGTAGGTATTATTCACTAAGTGGGGTTCCTCCCTTCCTTCTCTTTCCCCAGTTTTCCATGCAATATTTAAATCTTCTAGAAGTTCTTTTCTTTAAGAAAAACTTAACAGGAAAGAAAAACAGAAACACCAGAAATGGAGGGTGAAATCATATATTAAAAGGCTTACAAGAGACATCAGCCAACCACAGTGTGTTAACTTTATTTGGATCTTGATTAAGCAAGCAGATGGTTAAAAAAAGAAAGAAGAAGAAAAGAAAAATTATAATGTTTATGAGAAAATTGAAAGTGTAAACACTAGTTACTGGATCTTAAGGAATTCTTGTTAATTGCTTTAGGTGTTATTATAAAAAACAAACAAACAAACAAGCAAACCAATTGCTGTCGATTCCGTTCTGACTCATGATGACTCCATGCGTCAGAGCAGGACTGGGCTCCAGAGGGTTTTCAATGGCTGTAATCTTACAGAGGTAGATCACCAGGTCTTTCTTCTGCATCACTGCTTGGTGGATTCAAATTGTCAACCTTTTGGTTAGTAGTTGAGTGCTTAACCATTTGTGCCACCCAGGGATCCAGTGCTATTACAGGTGTTTTTAAAGGAGAATGGGATAATAATCAAAATGAAAAAAGGTGACCTATTGATAAATGCATCAATATGGATGGATCTCAAAATAGTAATGCTGACTCAAAGAAGTCAGACAAAAAGAGAACATACAGTATGATGCCATTTACATAAAACACTAGAAAAATGCAAACCAATTAGAAAGCAGAGCAGTGGCTGCCTAGGCATGGGGTAGGCAGAGGCAGGCAAAGGAAAGGATGAGAAAGGACATAAGGAAACTTTTTGGGGTGATGGATTTGTTCACTATCTTGATTGTGATAATAGTTTAATGGCTGTATGCAGGTATCAAAACTAATCAAAATTTTTCACTTTAGATGTCATGTATCAATTATATCTGTATAAAGCTGTTTTGAGAAAAGGAAAAAAAGAATACATTTATTTTAGAGGTACATACTGAAATGGAGGGATATGATGGTAGGGATTTACTTCCAAATAATTCTGGGGCAGTTAATGAGTCAGGATATAGATAAAACAGGTTTGGCTATGTGTTGACAATTATTGAAATTAAATGATGAATCCACAGAGGCTAATTATACTATTCCATCTACTTTTGTGAAGGAGCTCTGGTGCTCCTAAGGCATTTGGCTGCTAACCAAAAGATTAGTGGTTCGAACCCCCCAGCTGCTCTGCAGAAGAAAGATGAAGCAGTCTGCTTCTGTAAAGATTGATAGCCTTGGAAACCCAATGGAGGTAGCTATGAGTTTGAATCGACTCCATGGCAGTGAGGTTTTTTTTTTTTTTTTTTTTTTGGGGGGGGTTTTTTTTTTTTTTTTTTTTTTTTTTTTTTGGTGGGGGTTTTGCCTTTGTATAAGTTTTATATTTTTCATAATAAAAAGTGTGTGTGTATATATATATATATATATATACATACATACATATATATATATTGCTTAACAGGATCTCATGCTCACGAGGCACATTTGCCAAGAAGCTGGGAAGGGCTGCCCAGCACAGTTGCATAATCGTTGGGGGTAAATCTGGAAGTTCATCAATCAGAAAGGCTATAGTGGGAGCTGGGCTTGCAGGGGGCCCAGCTCCGTGTGGCTGTCATCTAGCTTCTTGGCCAATTTACCCTCTATAAATAACAGTCTATATGAATGCTTTACTATTTTAACACACATTTATCACAGCTGCTGAGCATGTTTGTTTACGCGGCTATGAACCCTTCTGTAAACATCACTATCTCAAAATTGCCCATGTGTCAGGGACATAAACAGCCCCCTTTAGAAATGTATTTGTGGGATGAGACACGGCCAGCTCCCAGATGTCTGGGTGGCTAGTGTCAGACTTTTCCAGGGTTTGATTCATGTTCAAAAATAGAATCACATGACTGAAAGGTTCTTGAGAGGTCACTGCAAACATCATTTTGTCTCCTGGTGGGACCAAGCCAAGCCATCCCTTATGATGGTTAGAGGATGGATTGAGTGTGGAGGGCTCAGGGCTGGCACCTGCAGGCTTGCTTCCTGCCTTCAAGGAGCTTACACCCATTTTCTAGAGATGAACCTGAGCCTGAATGCTGCAATAAAGCAGTTTTTCCCCAATGCATCTGGTACTGGAACACGATGTATGCCTTAGCTTCTGAGTGCTGTTGTAATAGAAACACCAAAAATGAGTATCTTTAAAGAACAGATATTTATTTTCTCACAGTTCTGGAAGTCCAATTTCAGGGCCCAGGCTCTAGAAGCCCCCCTCTCTCTCTCTTTCTCAGTTGGCTCTGGGGGAAGATCCTTGTCTCAGCATCTACAGCCCTGGGGTCTGTAGCCCCAGCATTCCTCTGTTGTTTTGGTGACCTTCACATATCTTCCCTCCATTTGTGCTTGCTTGTCTTTAACCTACTCCTTGTATCACACAGAAGTGATTATGCTTAGTACACACCTTACACTGGTATGGCCTCATTAACATAATGAAGAAAACTCCAATTCCAAAAGGGATTACATCCACAGTACAGTAGGATTCTGTCGTGTGTTTTGGGGGTACACAATTCAACCCCTAAAAATTCATCAGTGCAGCACCATTAAGTGTGGGCACGAGTATCCAGCGACAGAGGACCCAGGTAGTTGGCCTACTGCAGGACAACTCAGATCTCTAGAAAATACCATGTTGGGATCACAGTAGAAGGAAGAGAGTATTGTATTGAGACTATAGTGTGAGATTCGTCCTGGAAAAAGGCCCGCTAAGTGAGATCACTGAACATAGTAGTTTAAGGTCAAAGAAAACATTTTTGAACAAAGCAGAAAGCAAAGCGGAAGCTGTTTTTGTGTCGCCTTGTTGTTTTCATGGCTTCTGATTTCCTACCCAGCATTACAAAGACTAATTAGATGCTAGTGGATTTATCGGGAGCTCTGGTAGCGTAGTGCCTAAGGCACTCGACTGCTAACCAGATGACTGGCGGTTCAAACTCACCAGCCACTCCTCGGAAGGAAGATGGGGCAATCTACTTCTGTAGTGATACTGCCTCGGAAACCCAAGGAGGGGTCGCTATGAGTCAGGTCCGACTCAATGGCACATAACAACAGTGGATTTATCTTTCTCAGGTGTATGTTTGGCCTACATTTAGTTTTGCCTATGGGTTTGATTTATTGAAGCATTTTTTCCCCCTAGGGGCTTGTTTAATGCCTGTATCCCAATTATGCTTTCCATTCACAAAGAAAAAGTACCCCATGGAAATTTTAGAGATCAGATACCTATTAATTCTATCAGGAAAGATTCAATACACATGCCCAACTTCCACTGATGCCCCCTATAACTTTCTAGAACATCCTTTCCTCTGCTTTCCAGAAATTAGAAAACTAATCTTTAGAAAACTTGTTCAGACTGATTACTGTTGAGTTGGCCTTGACTCTTGGTGATCTCATGTGTTTCAGAGTAGAACTATGGTCCATAGGCTTTTCAGTGGCTAATTTTCAGAGGTAGATTGCCAGGCCTTTCTTCTGAGGCACCTCTGGGTGGACTTGAGCCTCCAATGTTCAACTTAGTAGGATATTAATCATTTGCACCACCAGGGACTCCATGAAAATTAGTAGGAATTTCCTTTTACCAGAAAAGAGGGTGAAAGTTGTGATCGTTTTTTGCTGGCCACCACCCAGTTTTCTCTAAGAAAGTGGTAGAAAGGCCATCGAATGCTCAGAGGCAAGTATCACTGCTAATTGCCAAGAAAATGATGTTCCTCCCTTTGGAAAGGCTCACTCATTATAAGCTGTCATCAGAAAGACAAGGTCTGCCCCCAAGAGCATTCCAATTCGTGCACATCACGAAGATAATTTGCTTGTTTCATATTCATTTATTTTGGTTTTGAGATTGGGCTTTGGGTTGAGGGGAAACAACATTGAGCTCCTGCAATTTGAAGCTCAGATTAACATCCGTAACCAGAGGGTACATCTCCAGTGGCTTTTCCTTCTTGAGCTCAAAGATGCAACGTTAACAAGATTTGTCCACTGCTTTCCCTCTTGTCCTTTTGGGAGAGTTTATAGTGAGCATCTACGTAAAAACTGCATCGAGTGTGGTCAGTTTATGCTGTCAAAGCCTGCACCTCAATGGCTACCACTAGGGGGACCCAGAGTCCCTGTGCTCAGCATGGTTGAAGTTTCTGGTCCATAAGAGGCCCCTGTTTCTTCCTCTTCAGGAGTCCCTAGCTGGTGCAAATAGTTATTGTACGTGGTGGTTAACTGAAAGGTTAGAGGTTCGAGTCCACCCAGAGATGCCTCAGAAGAAAGCTTTGGTGATCTACTTCCATAAAGTCAGCCGCTGAAAACCGTATACAGCACAGCTCTATTCTGATACACATGGGGTCCCCATGAGCGGAAATTCACTTGACTTGATGGCAACTACTTTTCTTCCTGCCCAACAGTGCCTCCTTCCCTTATCCTCTACACTCTACACTTACACATAACTATGCCACCAAAAAAAAAAAAAAAAAAAAAAAAGCCAATGAGTCAATTCCAACTCAAAGCATCCCTAAAAGACAGAGTAGAACTTCCACATAAGGTTTCTTTATGGAAGCAGACTATCACATCTTCCTCTTGCAGAGTGGCTGGTCGATTAGAACTGTCAATCTTTCCATTAGCAGATGAGTGCTCTAACCGTTGTACCACCAGGTATCCTTAATTATTCCCAAAAAAACCCCAAAAAATAAGCAAACAAAAAAACCACAACTCACTGTCATCAAGTCAATTCTGACTCATAGCAACCTCCTTTGGATTTCTGAGACAGTAAAACTTTTTCCTTCCATGGAATGGCTGGTGGGTTTGAACTACCAATCTTCCAGGTAACAGTCACATGCCTTAGGTACCATGCTACCAGAGCTCCTAGAACTCCTAAAAGTCAGGTTCCAAGGTACAGCTAGCTCTGCTAATATTTGCAGCATGTATTTAGTATTCCACAACAATCATTTTGTTATTCTTTAAAGCCCAGCTGATTAGGGACATATTCCTTTTGTTCTATGGAAAGGAGAGGACTCAGATAACTGAGCTCCACTTATAGTCTTTGATTCATGTTTTCATCGTTCACTAGATTTTTTAAGCCTATTGCAAAAGTTGGGAGCTCTGGTAGCACAGTGCCTAAGGCACTTGACTGCTAACCAGAAGGCTGGTGGCTCAAACCCACTAGCCACTCCTGGGAAGGAAGGTTGGGCAATCTACATCTGTAGTGATACCGTCTGGGAAACCCAAGGAGGGGTCGCTATGAGTCGGGTCCGACTCGACGGCACATAACAACAACAACAACAACATTGCAAAAGTTTGTGCCACCATAAGAGAAATCTGTTAGTGGTTATGACCTTGCCTCTTGGGTACAAGGAGGCAGGAACACGGGACTAGTGACTTTCATTTGAAAAAGATGCCTTGGGTTAGGTGACCTGTTTATGTTGAGGCTGCCTGTTGAGCATGCATTTTCTGATTATATGAATCAACCCTGAGACTCAAGGTGAAGACCAAAAAGCCCTAAAGGGCAGATTGTATAACTCAGTATAAATATGCAGTGCTGGTTAACTGGTAGATCATTTCAATGAATTCTCACCTTCTCTGCAAGAGACCTGGGATCAATTCCCAGACAATATACCTCACGTGCAGCCACTACCCGCCCGTCAGTGGAGGCTTGAGTGTTGTTATCATGATGAATGGGTTTCAGTAGAGCTTCCAGACTAAAATAGACTAGGAAGCAAGTGCTAGTGATCTACTTCCAAAAATCAGCCATGGTAATCCCTATAGATCACAATGGACAAATTCACAACCAATCATGAGAATACTGTAGGACAGGGCAAGGTGAGTCAGAGGCTCACTGGATTGCAGCTAACAATAACAGCATACTGTATAATATTAGATCATGAGACAACTATCTGTAACTCAGAAGAACAGTGAAGCAGTTAGTGAAGTAGAACTCCAGTTTATATTTATACTTACTCTAGCTTGGACCCAGCAGTGTTTTCTTCCATTGTGCATAGGGTAGCTGTGAGTTGGTGCCAACTTGGACAGTCCCTAACAACATAACAACAATAACAAAACTCAGCTCAAGTAAGAGCTTATGGCTTTGTTTTGTGGGATATTGTTGTTGTTATTTGTCGAT
>NW_006921724.1:2239731-2250730 GCF_000298275.1 Orycteropus afer afer
GGGTTTGAACCACCAGCCTTCTGGTTAGCAGTCAAGTGCCTTAGGCACTATGCTACCAGAGCTCCTGTTTTGTGGGATATTACAGATAAATATGGGCAGAAAATACTTTGCTGTTGAGAGGGGTAGAATGTGTAAAGTTCAGATATGAGTGAATATCAACTATCAATGACTTCAATACAAACAGACCATTTTATCTATTTTGAGAAATATCATCTTCTTTAAAATATACCAATGGCTAGCTGTAACAGCAGAAAGGACAATAGGATTATGATGAATGAGTCTTCAGTTTCATTTTTTCCCAATAAAGTTAATTACCGAGTCTACCATGTCAACTGGAGGTTTAACAGGTAGAGGTTTAGAAGGTAGAGTCGAGAGAAATGCTAGGTGTTCAGTTGATAGAAATGAAAGTAGCAGACAGCAAGTTAGTTCTGCAAGTGGCTCCCAAAGTAAGGGTGAAATTGCATTTTTATTAAAGCAGTTTGTCAGGCTTCCTTTGAAAGGCTTACTTTCTTCCTCTTGGCTTGGGTAATAAATAACCACAAGTATTTAGATTAGCAACAACAACAGGAGACAGATCAAATTTTAATTTAAATAAATGTTCAGAAGTTTAAAATATATTAATTATGGGCTTTCTTTTCCTTTCTTTCTTTCTTTTTTTAATGTTCATTAATTTATTTTCCAAAGGCTGTTTTAAATATTAAATGGTTAGAATTCTTGGTGTATATGCTTAAGGTTACAGGGCAAATAGACATAGTATTTCATGAAACAAAGGGATGATGTCAGTTGTGGGTGAGGTTCAGTTTTTTATATTTTGTAGTCAATAAGAACATCATATCTAGTTAGTTCATGTTTTAAAATGAGCATCTCTCCTACAGGTATCCCAACATGCAATAAGTCTTACCTGTAGCTTCCACCATTCCTTCTAGGATGACCACAATTTCCAGTTCCTCTTTGGGCAGCTGGGCTTTGGAGATCTCCCAGAAAGGACTCTGTTGGTTAATTTCATGGCTAATGATCAACGGTGACACCAGAAACAGACGGTCATCCCCTGTGTAATATCCTACGTTGATATCTGTCTGGTTCAAGGGGATGAACTCCCCTTCTGAAGTCTGTTTGGATTTGATCAACTTGGCTCTGATTGAAGCCTCCACAATGTGGGAATTCCTCAGGTCCCCTACCCGGAACATCAGGCACAATTTCCCATCCCTCATAGAGATCACTGCATGGGTGGAAAAGACCAAGGTCTCTGCTCTCTTCTTAGGTTGAGATATTTTTACAAACATACATCCCACCATGAATGCATTGACAATGGATCCCAACACAGATTGGATTAAGAGAAGAATAATTCCCTCTGGGCACTTGTCTGTGATGACCCGGTAGCCATATCCAATGGTGGTTTCTGTCTCTATGGAGAATAAAAAAGCAGAGACGAACCCATTGAGGTTGGTGACACAAGGAGTCCATGAGGGGTCCTCTATGTGGTCCATATCTCCTCGGATATAAGCGATTAGCCACCAAATCATTCCAAAGAAAAGCCAAGTCACTGTGTAAACCATGACAAAAATCAACAAGTTGAATCTCCATTTGAGGTCCACCAAGGTGGTGAAGATATCAGTCAGGTAGCGATAGGTCTCCCTCACATTGCCGTGGTGGACGTTGCACTTCCCATCCTTCCTCACGTACCTCTGGATTTTCCTTTTGGTCCGATCTCTGCTGATGTGTCTTGGCAAGTCGTCCCGAGCCTGCTTAGGCAACTTTGGCTGGTGAATGGTCATAGGACTCTCCACATCCTGATCCATGGAGTCCCCCTCCAGGACGTTAGCTGATGGTTTGAAGAAAAGGAAAGAAAATCCAAATGAAACGCTGGCTCTTTGAGAATCATGGAATCACATATATATATATTTTTTTTATGTGATGGTGAAACAAAATACCATTTGTGTAGCTATTGACAAAGTAAACAAAAAACAAAACCACTGGCTGTTGAGTTGAGTCTGACTCATGGTGGCCCCAGGTGTGTCAGAGTAGAACTGTACTCCCTAGGGTTTTCAATGGCTGAATTTTTAGAAGCAGATCAACAGGTCTTTCTTGTGAAGCACAACTGGGTGGATTTGAACCACCAATCTTTCTGTTAACAACCAAGTGCTTAACTGTTTGCATCACCCCGGGGCTTCTTATTGACAAAGTAGATGAAGAATTTTTGATTTGGCATCATCCGGTGAGGGATCTAGTTGATTTGGATTGCTGCACTCTGTGATCTAGCTTGTGTAAATACTTCACCACCCTTCCTTTCAGGACATAGCTTACTGCTGTGAAACTGTCTCCTTGTTGGCAAGTTCCACTGTGTCAGCTGTTACAGTGAGATGTCTCTCTATCTATCCACAATGTGGTAGAGTGGGAGAGGTAGTGTGCTCTGGGGGAAACAAGACATCTTTGGATTCAGACAATCTTGGCTGTACCACTTATCAACTGTAGGCTCTTGGACATGGTATCTAAATTTATTGACTCTCAGTTTCCTCAGTTACAAAATGGTAGTCACAAAACCCAACTCATAGGGTTGTTACAGGATTTAAAGAAACCACATAAGTGACAGAGCCTGACATCTAACAGATATATAATAGTTGTTCCCTTGTGACTTTTATTTTTATTTTTCATATTTAGTGTAAATTTTGAGTGAATCCTGTAAATTGCAGGTCAAATGTCAGGTTTTTAATTTTTTATAAATTTTCTCATTTTTGGATGGTACATATGCTTGCATCATGTTTTAATGGCTGGTTCAATGCTGAAGTTAAAACAAATGTTAGTATTTTCTCTGTTTGTGTGTTTACACAATTGATTTGGTTTCTGCCTCAACATTTCACGTCTGAATTTTCTTTCTGAGGACCTTGATTAATACATTGGTAGAATCATTACTTAATTATGCATTAGAAAAGCTCTCCTGGAATCTGAGAGCACAGGGAACTTTGGAACTGATCTTCCTATTAAACACATATAAGGCACTGTATGAAAGTACTTGTTCAGTCAACAACAACAAAAGTTTTATAAGTAATTTCTACACTCCCCCCTCCCCCAAGACTTTTTGTTCTATCTTTTGTTCAAAGTGTCCTTTGACTATCCCATGAATTTCCTCTACAGTAATTACATTTTCCACTTGGTTATAAGAGAAACACAGTCTGATGAGAAAACATCATTTATCTGAATAAGGAAATACTTGGAGATGGCTACTGCCTTAACTTATAGATTGACCTTTCTCATGGTTGGTTAGTTTCTTTAAAAATCAATCTCATAGATCTGTTTTTATATTTAAGCACAAGAAAGCAACAGCTGCTGATCTGCAGAGGCTGCTGTTGTATTTGATAGCTTTGATTTTTAGATCAACACCCTAAAAAGCCCTTAATTTGTAAAGGAGCAACTTTCTTTCCTTCTTCTTCTTAGAAAAGACATTGGCATTTGTCCTGAACCTGAAGAACCTGATTGAAAGTGTAATGCAGACAAACATGTTCTGGGCTTTGTAGGGGAGATTGCAAGTGGTTTGGGATCCCCCAAATCTATTTCTTCCTTATGCTAGTTCATGGCTACAGGACACTTGCAACCTTTTTTGTGCTTGGGGGTGGTCCTGTGACTGGCGATGGTGCATGCTCTTCTGGTCTAAGGCCTTAAATAGAGGATGCAGCCCCTCCTCATGCCCTTGCCTCTTTCACCTGCTGGATATTGATAATGAGGCCTGGAGTGGGGGGTGATGGAGTCATGAGATGGAGGGGCTTGGGTTCCTGAGTCATAGCAGAGACTTGCCACCTAACCAAAAACAAGGAAAACTATTATAGTTTGAACCATTATATAGTTTGGCATCTGTTTGTCATCAAGTCTAGCCTTTGGGCAGAATACTTATCGGCAGAAATACTGATGCCTACAAGCAGATAGAAGGAGCTTCGGTGGTGTAGTGGTTAAGGCATTTGGCTGCTAACTAAAAGGTAGCTGGTTCGAACCCTCCAGCCACTTTGTGGAAGAAAGATGAGGCAGTCTGCTTCTGTAAAGATTTACAGCCTTAGAAACCCAATGGGGGTCACTATAAGTTGGAATTGACTCAGTGGCAGTGAATTTGGTTTTTGGTTTTTATAAGCAGATAGAAGAGTTATCGGGGGGACTGGTTAAGGGAAACATCAGGGAGTGTAAAAGAAAGATGAAGATGGAGTATTTGTGTTTGGTATTTGTAAAAGTTAGCATGTGGTTAATTGAATACTTGTGTTGATATTAGGGGAAAAATGTAAGTGCATACACTATTTATGTGCCTTTTGAAAACATACAAAAATGGGAGCAAGCAAATAAAGCCAGCCCTCCTTGTGTGTGTGATTAGTGGGTGGCTTCAGGTGAGTGGTGCCACTGCAGGTGAGACTGTGGATGTAGGTAAGATGTATCCATGGGGACATGGGCAGGCAAAGCTGTCTCCATTGGTACAGGGACTGGGAGGAGGAGTGATCACAGATTTGAGAGAAACTAAAAAGGCCAGTGAAATGTGAGAATCATACAGAGTAAAAAAACAAAACCAAAGTTGCTGTTGAGTGGATTCTGATTCATGATGATCCTATGTGTCTCAGGTTAGAAATAGGCTCCAGAGTTTTCAATGGCTGGTCTTTTGGAAGCAGACAAGCAGGGCTTTCTTCTGAGGTGCCCCTGGGTGAACTTAAGCTGCTACCTCTTTGGGTAGCAGTCCAGCATTTTAACTGTTTACACCACCCAAGGTCTCTGGTTGGAGAGAAGAGGCTAAAGTAGGAGCCCAAAGAGGACAAGAAGGACAAAGATCAATGAGGAGAAGGGAGTGCAGAGGTAGAGTTTGTGGCTTGGATAAGAGGGAAAGGGAAGAGCCTTGTGGCTGAAGCCAGAGTATCACTTGTGGAGAGATAATGGGCCATTCCTGATCTGAGATAGGAGGAGCATGCATGCAAATATTTGCCAGGAAAACACAGAAGGGAATGCTTATGATGGCTTTTAAAGTTTCTTTCTTTCTTAGAATCCCAGGTGTGAATGTGAGGGGGTGATTTGAATTGTGCTTCCAAGTAGTATTTTGAGATGCTCAGGAGGGCAAGCACAGCTGCAGTTAGGAAAGCAGACACTTGTGGAAGTTCCTGCACAGCCAACCCACACCTTCTCACCACTCTCACCCCACATGACCTGTTCAGGATCAGTCTATGGCTTTGGCCCTCCTTGCCACATTGTGGCCATGTTGATTCATGGAGTTGGGTTGGCAAGAAATACTGAGATATTGTAATGGAAACCCTCTGCTAACTGTGAAATGCTGTGGAGGTGAGGAAGGGCTCTGAGGATTTAGATTGTTTACTTGGAGTCCATGGTGGTGCAAATGGTTAACGTGATGAACTACTAACCAAAAAGTTGGAGATTTGAGTCCACTCAGAGGCACTTTGGAAGAGAGCCCTGGTGATCAGCTTAAAAACAAAACAAACAAACAAACAAAAAAAAACAGCCATTGAAAACCCTAAGAAACACCGTTCTACTCATGAAGTCACTGCTGGGTAAGAAAGTCCACTGGCAACTTGTTACTTGTTACATGGCAGTTGCTTTCCGGATGACTTAGTTACCAAGTGCTGCTCTAACAGAAATACGGTAAGTGGATGGCTTTACCAAACAGAAGTTTATTTTCTCAGAGTTTAGAAGGCTAGAAGACCAAATTCAGAGTGTTGGCTCTAGGATAAGCCTTTCTCTGTTGGCTCTGGAGGAAGGTTTTTTTTTTTTTTTTTTTTTTTTTATCTCTTTTAGCTTTTGTCCTGGGCAATCTTCATGTGTCCTGGCATCAATCTTCTCCTGGGTCTAAGATGTTCTCAGCACAGGGACTCTGGGTCCAAAGGATGCCCTCTGCTCTTTGCTCTTCTTTTGTGTTGGCAGTAGATTCCTCCTTCTCTGCTAGCTTCTCTCTCCTTTTATCTATTGCAAGATAAAAGGTGATGCAGACCACATCCCAAAGAAACTTCCCTTACATCAGATCAGGGTTGTGACCAGAATAAGGGTGTTGCATTCTACTTTAATCCCTTATGACTGATTGGCTGATCACATCAGATCACTTCAGGGGGAATGATTGCATCATTGCATAACTGCCCAAATAGTGAGAATCATGGCCCAGCCAAAGGGACACATATTTTGGGGGGACATAATTCAGTCACAACACTTGGCTTTGTCCTAGAGTAGATGCAGACCTGCTTAAAAAAGCCAGTTCTGTCTCTCTCTCTTTTGATTTCTATCTATCCCTGTCCTTTTCTCTCTCTTTTTCATTCTCTGTCCTTTAGAAAGATGATCAATTTACATAGAACTAGCTCTGGTGGTGTAGTGCCTAAGGCATTTGATTGCGAACAGAAGGCTGGGGGTTCAAATCCATCAGCCATTCCTCTGAAGGAAGCTTGGGCAATCTACTTCCGTAGTGATACAACCTCGGAAACCCAAGGAGGGGTCGCTATGAGTTGGATCCGACTTTATGGCAGTGAATTGGGTATTAATTCAGCTAAGGTGGAAAGCTCTGGTAGCATAGTGGCTAAGGCACTTGACTGCTAACCAGAAGGCTGGCGGTTCAAACCCACCAGCCACTCCTCGGAAGGAAGGTTGGGCAATCCTACTTCCGTAGTGATACTGCCTCGGAAACCCAAGGAGGGGTCGCTATGAGTCAGGGCTGACTCGACGGCACATAACAACAACAACAACAAGGTGGAAAATAACCTTATGTTGAAATTTAACCAGAAAGAAATATTGGTAAATAATGGAGCCACAAGCAAGAAGAAGCCTGGACCCTGAGTCACGGGTGTGAAGTGGCATTTCAGGTTCAACTTTGTCTCAGAGAAGGCTAATGAGGTGGGTACTTTCAATTGGCCAATTGTGGATGCTCTCTCATTGAAAATTTTACATTTTAAATTGTATATGAATTACATAGGTGAAACTCCCAGTCTCTAAGAAAATGTTCAAAAAATACTTTCAGAATTTTTAACACCATAGAGAACCCTAACTGAGCAAAGCAGGGTATAGACTTTGCTTGCTGTAGGATCTCCAATGCATTTGCTTAAAGATTGGAAGGAAACATTCTTAAAGTTAGCAGTGTAACTCTGGGTGGTGGGTTTATGAGTGTCTTTGATTTTCCTCTTAAATTTTCTGATCTTTCCAAATTTTCTAGAATGAGTTTATATCATCTTTATAATTAGGAGAAAAATAAAAGAATTTTCAAACAAGATATTGAAACTTCTGAATTCTAATTTAAAGAATTCATCATACAAAGAGCTAAATAGTTAAAAAGGACTTGATCTGAAGCCACCCCATCTTATTTGTCTGGAGGTTTTGAAATAGACATTTGCTTGCCCTGAATCTAAGAAAATAATTACTTAAATCTTTCTGTTAAAAAAAAAAAAAAAACCAAACTCACTGCTGTCGAGTTGGATCTGACTCATAGTGACCCCTCCTTGGGTTTCTCAGGCAGTATCACTACAGAAGTAGATTGCCCAACCTTCCTTCTGAGGAGTGGCTGGTGGGTTTGAACTGCCAGCCTTCTGGTTAGCAGTCAAATGCCTTAGGCACTACACCACCAGAGCTTTCTGTAAAGGGAAAATAATAAATACTTTAGGCTTTACAGGCAATATGGATCTCTGTCACATATTGTTTTCATTGTGGTTATTTTTTAAAATCTTAAAGAATATGAAAAACAAACAACATATTCTTAGCTCTTAGCTTATGGACAGTTCAAAAAGAGGCTGCAGAGTGTATTTGGCTCACAGGGCTATAGTTTGCTGAACCCTGGGTTAGTGGGATGCCAGTAAGAAGGGAAAATGGCTAGGAGCTTAACTGAGAGGGCAGCTGTGAGGGTGAAGCAGTAGTATGGATTTGGGGGTGAATAAGAGATGGAGCTAATACAACTTGGAGACACACAGTGTGGGGGAGTGGGTAGCAGAACAAGGGGGGATGGTAGGATGGTCCAGAAAAGGAAGAATGGATTTTGTAGGACAGAGGATGATGCTGGTTTAGACTAGTTCCATTAAAATGTCTGCAGACTTCCAGGTAAACTCTTCAGCAGAAGTTAAAAGTGTGGGGCTGAAGCTTCAGAGAACCTGGACCAGGCTTTAGATTTGGAAGTTATCAGTACATAGGAATGAAAGTTGTAATTATGGGTGTAAAGTTGTAATTATGAGATTGCATAGAAGAAGAGAATATAGAAGACAAGATTCTGGAAAACAATTATATTAAGGAAGCAGAAGCAAAGGAGGGCTGAGAAAGTATGTGAAAGACATGAACAGAAGGAGTAAAGAGCTCTAAGAGGAAGCCATGTGGGATTGAACCCACAGGAGGCTGACATAAAAGGAGCATTATTTAGTATGTGATATGGGGACAAGTGGTTGGCCAAATAAAGAATCCTTTTTTCATTCCTTATATCAGAATACATTCCAAATGGAATAAGGATTTAAATGTAAAAAATAAAAAAAAGAAGGATTAGAAAAGAGGTTTTTTTTTTTTTAATAATTCTAAGTGTTGAGGTACAATATGATCAACAACTAAGGGTATTGATGGAAGCAGTCCAAGCTGCACTGGAGAAATAGGTTAAAAAAACAAAACAAAACAAAAAAGAAACAAGGCTCCAGGAATTGTTTGAATAACCACTGAGATGTTTCAACAAACAGATGCAGTGCGGCAGGCACTCACTTGTTTATGCTAAGAAATTTGGGAGACAGCTACCTGGCCAACTGACTGGAAGAGACCTATATTTGTGCCCATGCCAAAAAAGGTGATCCAACAGAATGTGGAAATTATCAAACCATATCATTAATAGGAGCTCTGGTAGCATAGTACCTAAGGCACTTGACTGCTAACCAGAAGGCTGGTGGTTCAAACCCACCAGCCACTCCTCGGAAGGAAGATGGTGCAATCTACTTCCTTAGTGATACTGCCTCAGAAACCCAAGGAGGGATCACTATGAGTGGTGTCTGACTCAATAACACATAACAACAACAACAACGTCTCATTAATATCACATGCAAGTAAAATTTTGCTGAAGATAATTCAAAAATAGTTGCAGCAGCATATTGGCAGGGAACTCCAGAAATACAAGCTACATTCAGAAGAGGGTGTGGAATGAAGGATATCATAGCTGATGTCAAATGGATCTTGGCTGAAAGCAAAGAATACCAGAAAGGTGTTTACCTGTGTTTTATTGACTATTCAAAGACATTCAAATGTGTGAATTTTAACAAATTATGGATAACATTGCAAAGAATGGGAATTCCAACACACTTAATTGTGCTCATGAAGAACTTATTCGTAGGCCAAGAGGCGGTTGTTTGAAGAGAACAAGGGGATACTGAGGGTTAAAAATCAGGAAAGATGTGTGTCAGGATTGTATTCTTTCCCCATACTTATTCAATCTGTATGCTGAGCTGATAATCTGAGAAATTGAACTATATGAAGAATGTGGCATCAGGAGTGGAGGAAGACTCATTAACAACCTGCAATATGCACCTTGCTCGCTGAAAGTCAAGAGGACTTGAAGGATTTACTAATGAAGGCCAAAGACTAGTCTTTAGTATGGATTATATCTAAAAATAAAACAAAAATCCTCACAACTGGACAAATAAGCAGCATCATGACAAGTGGAGAAAAGATTGACATTGTCAAGGATTTCATTTTACTTGGATCCACAATCAACACCCATGGAAGCAGAAGTCAAGAGATCAAATGATATATTGCATTGGGCAAGTCCACTGCAAAAGATCTCTTTAAAGTGCTGAAGGGCAAAGACCTCACTTTGAAGACTAAGATGGGCCTGACTCAATTTACCATGGCATTTTTAATTGCCTCATATTCCTGTGAAAGCTGGAAAATGAAGAATTGAAGCATTTGCATTGTAGTATTGGTGAAGAATGTTGAAGGTGCCATGAACTGCTAGAAAAACGAATAAATCTGTCTTGGAAGAAGTACAGCTAGAATGCTCCTTAAAAACAAGAATGGCCAGATTTTGTCTCTCACAGTTTGGTCATATTGTCAGAAGGAACCAGTCCCTGGAGAAGGATATCATGCTTGGTGAAATAGTTGCTGTTGTTATGTTGTTAGGTGCCGTAAAGTTGTTTCTGACTCATAGCAACCCTATGCACAGCAAAACGAAATACCGCCCGATCCCGCGCCAGCTTCATGATCCCTGCTGTACTTGAGTCCATCATCGCAGCCACTGTGTCAATACAACTCATTGAAGGCTTTCCCCTCTTTTGTTGACCCTCCACCTTACCAAGCATGACATCCTTCTCCAGGGAGTGGTCCCTTATGACAACATGACCAAAGTAGGTGAGAGGAAGTCTGGCCATTCTTGCTTCCAAGGAGCATTTCAGGTGCACTTCCTCCAGAACAGATCTGCTAGTTCTTTTAGCAGTCCATGGTACTTTCAGCATTCTTTCCCAGCACCACAACTCAAAAGCATCAACTTTTCTTCAGTCTTCCTTATTCATTGTCCAGCTCTCACATGCATATGAGGAGAATGGAAATATCATGGCTTGTGTCAGGTGCACCTTAGTCCTCAAGGAGACATCCTTGTTCTTCAGCACTTGAAACAGTTCCTTCACAGTTGACCTTCCCAGTGCTACATGTCGTCTAATGTCCTGACTGCTGCTTCCATTGGCATCGATTGTAGAACCAAGCAACTTGAGTTCTTTAACAACCTCAATCTTCTCTTCATTTATTGTGATGCTGCTCATTGGTCCAGTTGTGAAGATTTTTGTTTTCTTTATATTGAGATGTAATCCATACTTCAGACTATATTCTCAACCTACATCAGTTAGTGCCTCAAGTCATCCTCACTTTCAGCAACCAAAGTTGTATCGTCTGCATATCTCAGGTTGCTAATGATTCTTCCTCCAATCCTGATACCACGTTTTTCTTCATGTAGTCCAGGTTCTCGGATTATTTGCTCAGCATATAGATTGAATAAGTATGGGGAAAGGATACAACCCTGACACACTCCCTTCTTGATTTTAAA
>NW_006921724.1:2252205-2277085 GCF_000298275.1 Orycteropus afer afer
TGAATTTGAATAATAGTCGTATTAATGGGTCTTCCTTGTAGGCGTATGGATATTATCCTATCACTGACAGCATTGTACTTCAGGCCAGATCTTGAAACATCTTTTGTGATGATGAATGCCATGCCATTCCTCTTCAATTTGTCATTCCCAGCATAGTAGATCATATGGTTGTCTGATTCAAAATGCTCAAAAACAGTCCATTTCAGCTCACTAATGCCTATGATATCAATCTTTATGCATTCCAATTAATTTTTGACAACTTCCAATTTCCTAGATTCATACTTCGTACATTCCATGTTCCAATTAGTAATGGATGTTTGCAGCTGTTTCTCCTCAATTTGAGTGGTGCCACATCAGCAAAAGTAGGTCTCAAAAGCTTTACCTTATCCATATGAGTAAGGCTGTGTTTACTCTGATGACACAGCTCTTTCCCAGTCCTATTTTGAGAGCCTTCTAACCAACCAGACTATTCATAAAGTTGCATGGTAATGTATCAGACAGTGTTTCTTTGCTATTCATAAGGTTTTCCCTGGCCAATTCTTTGAGAAGTGGATGGCCTTTTCCTTCTTCTTAGTCTGTCTCAGTCTGTAAGATAGGCTGATACCTGTGCACCATGTATGCCCCAGTGGGTTTGAAACACCAGTGGCTCAGCCTCAAAACTCACATCAACACATCACCATGGTAGGACAAACTGACACACAAGTTTGTCTCCCTGTTGGAAACCTCTCATACCACCCTTACCTAGGTCCCTGTGGCCGACTCCTCCTCTGTCCCAGTTCCTGGGCCTTTTCCTCCCCTTTCTCCTGCTCTCCCACCTTGCTGCTTTGGGCATGCTTGGGTTCCCTCTCCTCACCTGAATCCCTGTGGCTCACTCCTCATTGGTCCCGGTCCCCAGGCTTATTCCTCTCCCCTCTCTGGTTCTCCTGCCCTGATGCTTTGGGCTTGCCTGGGTTCCCTCTCTTCACTTGGATCCCTGAGCCTGACTCCTCCTCTGATCTGGTCCCAGGCCTATTCCTCTCCTCTCTCCGGTTCTCCCTCCCTGCTGCTTTGGGTGTGCCTGGGTTCCCTCTCCTCACTTGGATTCCTGTGGCTTACTCCTCATCGGTCCCTTTCCCCAGGCTTATTCCTCTCTGCTCTCTGGTTCTCCAGCCCTGTTGCTTTGGGTATGCCTGGGTTCCCTCTTGTTGAAATAGAGGGTTAGTGAAAAAGGTAAAGGCCCTCAAGAAGATACATTGACACAGTAACAGCAACAATGGACTTAGGCAGGGCAACAATTGTGTGAATGGTGCAGGACCAGACAATGTTTAATTCTGTTGTACATAGAGTTTCTGGGAGTCAGAATCAGCTTGATGGCACCTAACAACAACAACAACATCCCTGACTAATAAAAGCAAGAAATACTCCAATAGAAAAATAGCCAAAAGAAATGAATAAGGAATTCATGATAGAAGAAACACATGTGGCTAATACTTAGGAAAGAGTGTTCAGCCATAACAAAATGAAAAGAAACAAAAAAAGCAGGTATAACAAGACTATCTGAAATTGGGGGAAAAAAAAAAAACTCACTGCCATTGAGTCGGATCCTACTCATGGCAACCCATCCTTGGGTTCTGAGATGGTATCACTATGGAAGCAGATTGCACTATGTGGAGTGTGTGTGTTGGGAGAATTAGTGAAATTAAGAACTCGTATGTATTATCAAGTATGTAAAATGGGATAGTCTTTCTGGAAGGCAGAGTGACGGCAAGCATCACCATTTACAAATAACTATATGCCCTGGGTTATACATTTAGTCTAAGGAGATAATTTCACAAACATTCACAAATTGTATGCACAGGGACATATTGCAACCTCTTTGGTATATTGGAAAGTTAGAAAAAATCTAAAATGTCTGTGAACAGAATATGGGTTAAACAAATTGCCATGGATATAATGAATAGCATATACTATGCACTTATTAAAAAATTATTTTTTCAGTACTTCAAGTTCTTCAACTCTACAAAGATCAACTTCTCCATGAAGTATACATGTACTCTCCTTTCAAAATGACAACCACTTTTCCTCTAGCTTAAGGTCACAGTTTCTTGTGCTACCACTTTCTTTTCCTGCAGCACTTTTAACATTCCAACACAATACAATTTATTTACTTGTTATGCCTTTTTTTTTTTTAAATTTTATGTGTCTCCCCTGTTAGAAGGAAAGTTCCCTGAGGGCAGAGATCTATACTCTTTTATTCACAGAAGGAGCTCAGGCCCCAGAAAAAGTGCTTAGCACAGAGTAGGCCTTCAACACTATTTATTGTATAAGTAAATATGTATTTATTTACCTGACACGCTGTCCATGACACAGTATTAAGTGAACAGAACAAGAAATACATAATCTTCTTTACATATATTGACTTCTTGTGACAATTTATGCGTGCATGTGTGTGTGTATAGAAGAATATTCTCCAAAATGTTAATTTTGATTAATCTCTGAGTTGTATGTTTGTGGGTGTTTTTGCTTTCTATTTTGGTTTTTTTATTTTTAAAATGTTCCTTAATATGCTTCTATCACTTAAAAAATCAATAGAAAACATGAAGCTATTTCTGTTTTGAATAACCAAAACAAACACAATATAGAACTACTGAGGGGTGTCCATGGACTTGGCATTTAGGATTTAGTGGTGACTTTGTTAAGAGTGGTGTCAGTTGAGTAATGGGATCTAAAGCCAGACTGCATTGGGTTGAGGAATGATATAGTCTGTGAAGAATTGAGAGCAAATGGAGATGAAGTGTTAAAGGATATGGGAGGGGAGCTGAACAGAGCAGGGGCTTATACACACACATACACACGTGTAGTAATGTAAATGTGTGTGTACATATGTGTGGTATAGGTGTTGTAGTACTTATGTTTGTGTGTCAACATGGCTGGACCTGGTTGAGTGGCTGGGCAGCTGGTGGTAGATTTTCCCCATGAGGAAACTGGTAATCAACTCCATGGTGGGATCTACCACAAGCAGCTGAATAGCTGCCTTTGGAATGTGGTCTGCTTCCTATATTTAAGGAGAAGCCTTGGGAATGGTCTCTAGTCTGTGGCACACTTGGACCCTGCATGTAGCTCTGT
The DNA here is from genome assembly GCF_000298275.1 of Orycteropus afer afer. Taxonomy (NCBI): domain Eukaryota; kingdom Metazoa; phylum Chordata; class Mammalia; order Tubulidentata; family Orycteropodidae; genus Orycteropus; species Orycteropus afer. The sequence continues at coordinate 2,255,311 of NW_006921724.1, forward strand.
CATTGTTCAGCAGAACAGGTGTGTAGGTGAAGTGGAGGAGATTTGAGCATATGCACATGCTGAGAAGAAGTCAAAGGGGAGAGGCTGACCATAGAAGGAAGGAGGTCAATTGGTGGAGTACAATGATTGATGAAATAGAAGTTAATTCAAAATGTTATCAAGAGCAAAGATAGAAGGATAGATAAATACAGAAAAAGGAACAAAATTTCCTTTCAGAGTGGTAAAGGGTGACATGGGAAGAAGGGAGAAAGATGGGGAAATAATTTTGGAGACATTTCTCTCAGGTTTTGTGTCATGAAGAAGCTCCAAATTGGCTCATTTTTGTGTGTGGATTTCAAGAAAACTGTATTTCAGCAGATTCATTGAATTGAATCTGCATCCATCTAGCAATGCAAATAACCGAACTCAGCATAATCACAGATCGGGCAAAGCTTTCCCCATCTTTTCTGGTCAAGAAAAGCCAATATATATTTTAAATGAGAGGAATTTAGCTTGTAAAATGCATTCCTGTGTCACTTCAGGAAAAAGTTTACAAATGACTATGGATAGCTGGTTATGAAGCTACACGCTAAAGAAAGACTAGGATTTTCCATTATGCTCATTCCAGCATTTCTGATTTATAATCAGTTACTACTTACTGATGCCTGTGGATATATTTATACATTTTTGAACTGTAGTAATGTATACATAGAAAAGAGCATGTGGGAGGAGATGCTCCCATTTTAGGACCTAGAAACATTAGAACAGTAATTCAGAACTGTAGTTAGAAGTGGTGCCTGAAGCTCAAAATCAATAATTTCCTTTTGACTCCTTGCTCTGATGCTTATCTTCTTGCATAAATCCTTATCTGATATTTTTCCATCGTCAGGGACCAGTTATAATGCTAGCCATTTATGTCTGATGTGAGATGTGAAGGTGAACTGGTTTTTATTTGTTCTGCATCTTGAAGTCTTGTGACTATGGGAGACTATTCTAGGAAAGGTTAGTTTCATAGATATATGTGTGTGTGGTAAAACAGCTCCCATTTTCCTCTGGGAGCTTGTAACAGCAAATAAAGGGCAAAAGGGTTATCTTGAAGTTTTAGCTTGGGGGCCACACAATGTAAACTAAATTTAGAATGTCTAGGTACCCACTGCAAGGTCAGAAGAATGATGTGAGATTCTCACTGGAGATGCCTTTATAAAATGTGTGATTTATTTGCCTAGAGGAGATAAATGACAGTTTACTTTGGGCTAGATGAAGGAGACAGGCATTCAACACCTTGACTTGTCTTTTAAAGAACTTTCAATAATCAGACTGTCAACAAAACCATTAGGAACTTTGCAGGGCCACTGTGTAGAGCTGTGTACATTGCCCACTGCACAAGGGCACCTAGCTGAAGTGGCAAAAAGCTGAAATTCAGTCTATGATTTGCCTGCTAAACCCCATGCCAAAGTCATAGGCCAGTGTCTACTTAAGGAAGAGGTGCCATTTGTAATTCACACAATGACATGGATTGGGCTAGCAGCAGTTCAGGAACTTTGGAGGTCATTCATTTTGTCTTCCCAGGCCCAAGGAAGTCAAGTGACTTGCCAGGAGGTGGAGCCAGAGGGATCTCAGAGGCACTGGGCTTCTAAACTAGCCCCTTGCACATTCTGAGTTAAGTGGTTGCATCAGGCTTTTCCCTCCCTCAGAGACCTGTGACTTGGTGGGCTGTTTCATACCAAGAGCAAGAATCCTTGTACTGTTTCTGACTACACTTGTGTGGTGCTTGGAGTCAGCCAGACATGCGGAATCCCAGCTCTGCTGCCCACTAGCCATGGGACCAGTAGTCACAGTTTCTTCATTTGCAAAATGGGTGAAATGCCTACTTCTCTGGGATTCTGGGAGAATTAAACGCATGAATGTATGTTGGGCAATGTAGCCTGGTGTCAAGGCATTGGGTTTGTAATCGGACAGTGACTATAAAATGAAGATAAGAACTAACTGGTAGGACTACTCTGAGTATGGAATAAGTCATGTAATTATAGTACCTGATACACAGCAGACATTGAACAAATGGTAGCAATTATGATCGTGTTTGATTCAAAAAAGATACTGAATTTGGAGCTAGCATAAGCACTATTTTTATAAGCTCAACATTGTCCTGGAAATGGTGGGAAATTCAGAAGCAGTTTAAGACACAACCTCTACCCACCAGGAAGCTAATAGCCTATTTGGTAACATAAAACCTGTATACCTGTCTCACATTAATATGTGGTTGCAGTCTACACTGTGGACAAGAGATCAAGAATGCTCTAGCATGTCAGGGTGGTGTAAGGCCTGAAATTAGGAAAAGATCTAGTCTTATGTGCTGCCTTGACATCTAAACTTGAGAGGGCTTCTAATGGCCATTCTGATCCAGCAGATAAGGTCCTCTAATGGAACAACCCTCAACACTCTCTGTGAATGCTTTTTTGAGCATCTGATGGTCTTGAGAATGGCCAGAAAGAATAGACAGTGTAGCAATGAAAGGGAGGGAGAATGAATGGAGGTGAAGAGTCCCTGTTGACAGGAAGGGCCCAAGACAGGGAGTCCAAGGTGAAGCTTTCAGCAGGAGAGACCCTTGGATTTGGCAACCAGGAAAGAACTGGAAATTTTGAATACAGTGGTCAAGAAGAAAGTCAATCTGCAGGAAAAGATGGTGAGAATGGGTTGGAGCCTCAACAGACATTTTATCAGTGGGCGGAGGAGGATGATAGCAACTAGACTAAGGGGCAATAAGCTTGAGACCTGGTTTTCCAAAGAGGGAGGGGAAGGAGCCAGAAGGAGGGGAAGGGAAATGGAGCAGTGGAAAGTTTTCAAGTAGTCAATGAGACTTCTCAGGAGTTGGGAAGAAATGGAAACAAGGAGAAAGTGTTGCCTTCAGAGAGGCTGTACTCTTCCTGTCTGCTGATGGTCTGAACAAGGTACAGAGATGTTGATAAAGCCCCAACTCAGAATGATGACAGTCCTTTCTGCTTCCTATTGGTGGGCTGTGGTCATCCTTTCTGGGGAGTTCACCAATTAGATTTGATTTTCTAGTCTTCAGGAGGAAAAGGTAGAAAGAGGTGAGAAAGTAGTTTTTACTTCACCTGCAAGCCCTGGTGGCACAGTGGTTAAGTGCTTGGCTGCTTACCAAAAAGTCAGTGATTCAAACCCACGAGCTACTCAATGGGAGAAAAGTCCTGCTCTTAGGAAACCCATGGGACAGTTCCACTCTGTGCTATAGGGTTGCTATGAGTTGGAATCAACTCAATGGCATGCAACAACAACAACAGTAGAGCTGCTATACAAGTCTCCCTTCCCTCAGATTCTAGAACTGTGGCATGCCAAATCTCCCAAACAGAGCTGGGTTAGCTCTACAGCAAGGAAGAATCCATTGCCATCAAGTCAATTCCAACTCAGAGTGATCCTGTAGAGCAAGGAAAGGGAAAATTATTTCAGAACTACCAGCCTCTTCCTGGCTGATGGACACTACATTTACTTGTAAATTTTCTAGGGCAAGACAGATTTGGACTTTCTCAGACAACCCACACATGTTGTGGGTTCTCATGACAGAGGAAAGAATAGTCAATCCAAGCCCTCACACTATCCAGAGTTCCAATTTTAGACAAATGTTTTAACCCACTTCCCACAAACCCTTTTCTGTTCAGAATTCTCACATGTGGAAAATTGAATTTCATCTCTTCTGCTGTCCATCTCCTGGGAACACCAATAACTGGGCCTCAGAAAGAGAAGAAAGGGTGTTGGGTAGTTCACCCAGAGCAGTGACCACATAATTGGTTAAGGATAACTGATCCATACAACTAACCACTTGTCGGGCAGCTGAGTCCAGCATGAGCAAAAAAGGGGGCATCAAAAGGCATTTTGTCCGCTCTCACAAGGTATGTTTAATTTCAAAGAAAACTGTAATTTTCTGCATGATTTTCTCTCTTGTCTTCACTTTTGATGCATAATCTATAGATCTCGTGTTGCACTTTGCAGTTTAAGGGTTAGTGTTTTGGTTCTCTGTTGTTGTTGTTATGTGCCATCAAGTCAGACCCAACTCATAGCGACCCCTCCTTGGGTTTCCGAGGCAGTATCACTACAGAAGTAGATTGCCCCATCTTCCTTCTGAGGAGTGGCTGGTGGGTTCTCTAGTGCTGCTATAACAGACACACCACAAATGTATGGCTTTAGCAAACAGGGATTTATTCTTTTATAGTTTAGGAGGCTAGAAGCCCCAGATCAGTGTCAGCTCTAGAGGCTGGGTGAAGGCCCCTTGACTTTGGGCTTTAGCTCTGCCTCTTGCTCCCAGCCTACTGGAACTAAAGGGAATCTCTTAACTTATGCAGCTGCTTTTGCTGAGGCTGGCAAACCCAAGTTCGACAAGTAAAATGTCACAGTGTGCCAAGATTATCATGCAACATGGCAAGCCACTAGTTCAAGTCCAAAGACAGTCCCAAGATTGGCAGGCAACATGGCAGTCTGCTGAACAAAGACTCGGCTAAATGCAGGATCCAAACATGCCAAAAAGCTCCAGAAACCTTTTTCAAAGCTTCTTCTTAAATACTGGAAGCAGATCATATTCCTAAGGCTGCTCACAGCAGATTCCACCGTGGAGTTGATTATCAGTCTCATCATGGGGTATAAATACATCTTGCTTCTCAACCACTCAAAACCAGACCTAGCCAAGTTGACACATACTTAACCAGCACAGTAAGCATTTGTAACCAATTAATTCTGAATTTTTTCCCTAAGGAGCTCTGGTGGTGCAGTGATTAAAGCATTTGGTCATTCAGACCCACCGACTGCCCCATGGGAGAAAGAGAAGGCATTCTGCTTCCATGAAGATTTACAGCTTCAGAAACCCAATGGGCAGTTCTACTCTGTCCTATTGGGTTGCTGTGAGTTGGAATTGACTTAATGGCAATGGGATTTTTGAGTTCCCCCTTTTCCTGTGACGGCTTGCATCCTCTGGATGTATTTCAGTGATTACACTAATTCCTACATCAATAAAACAGAATTACTTTTACTTAGCTCTGGTTTGAATTCCTAGTGAAACTCGATTGGAATGTAAAAGGCCTACATTTTGCACCTCATTAAATTTGTGTTGTTCCGGAGAAATCTGCAGTTGGTATTTCAGGGTATTTTGAAGAGATGTTTGCTCTGTTCAATCATTGGCACATTTGTCTTTGGACTCAAAAAATGCACATTTTCTTAGTCCAGGTTTGTGGAGGAAAAGTGCACTGGATTTGAGGTCAGAAGACCTAAGGTAAGCATTGGGTACCTGATCGTGGGCAGTGAGCTAACTTCACATCTTTGTGTTTTTCCTATAATGACTGTTGATAGACAGCTCACCCTACCCACTTCTATGGTGAAAAATATTCACTAGGTATACTTTTTTTAAGAGTGAAATAAAAAATATCTTTTGAAGGAAAGCTATTGTTGTTGTTTGGTGCCATTGACTTGGCACCAACTCATAGTTCTCATTTGTTTGGTTCACTGAGTGTTGTGCACCCTGAGGCCTCGAGGTGCCCACAAACAGATGTTGGAATAATTAGTTTGGTTTCTGGCTCTCTCATTCTGTGTACAACAGAATGAAATACTGCCTAGTTATGTGCCATCCTCACACCTGAGCCCATCGTTGCAGCCACTATGTCAATCCACATCGTTGAGGGTCTTCCCCTTTTTTGTTAGCCCTCAACTTTACCAAGCGAAAGCTAGATGCATTAAAAAAAAAAAAAAAAAGTAGAATTGCCCATAGGATTTCCAAGGCTATAAATCTTTACAGAAGCAGACTGCCATGTCTTTCTACCATGGACTATCTGGTGGATTTGAATAGCTGCCCTTTTGGTTAGTAGCTGAGCATTTAACCATTGTTAACCACCAGGGCTCCTTGGTACATTTATGTTGTTGTTGTTAGGTGCTGTTGAGCTGGCTCTGACTCATAGTGACCCTATGTACAACAGAACAAAACACTGCCCGGTCCTGTGCCAGCCTCACAATCCTTGCTATCCCTGAGCCTATCATTGCAGCCACTGTGTCAATCCATCTTGTTGAGGGTCTCCCCCTTTTTTGTTGATGCTCCAGTTTACCAAGCATGATATCTTTCTCCAGAGAATGGTCCCTTCTGACAACATGACCAAAATATGTGGGATGAAGTCTGGCCACTCTCACTTCCAAGGAGCATTCTGGCTGCACTTCTTCCAGGACAGAATTGTTCGTTCTTCTGGCAGTCCATGGTACTTTCAGTATTCTTCTCTGACACCACAATTCAAAAGCATCAACTCTTCTTTGATTTTCCTTATTCACTGTCCAGCTTTCACATGCATGTGAGGTGATTGAAAATATCACGGCTTGGGTTAGGCACACCTTAGACTTCAAAGAGACATCTTTGCTCTTCAGCACTTTAAAGAGGCCTTTTGCAGTAGATTTGCCCAGTGCAGTACGTTGTCTGATTTCTTCAGTGCTCCTTCCATTGGTGTTGATTGTAGAACCAAGTAATATGAAATCTTTAACAATTTCAATCTTTTCTCCATTTATCATGATACTGCTTATTGGTCCAGTTGTGAGAATTTTCGTTTTCTTTATCTTGAGGCATAATTCCATACTGCAGACTGTAGTCTTTAATCTTTATCAGTAAGTGCTTGAAGTCATCTTCACTCTCAGCGAGCAAGGTTGTGCCATCTGCATATCACAGGTTGTTAATGAATCTTCAATCTTGATGCAATGCTCATACTTTTATAGGAAACAAAATATTTGCCACTTCAACAGTCTTCACATATGCAGTTTAGTAACATTAATTATGTTCATTATGTTGTTCAAACATCACCCTTCATTGTGCCCAAATTTTTCCATCACCCTTAACAGAAGCTCAGTGTCCTTTAAGCATTGTGTCTCCCTCTCCCCCTCCCTCTTGCCTACCAGTGGTAACCACAAATAAACTTTAGTTGCATGCGTTTGTCTCTTCTAGATATTTCATGTAAGTGGGACTATGATAGTTGTCCTTTTGTGACTGACTTATTTTACTCTGCCTCATGTTTTTAAGGTTCATCCATGTTGCAGCATGTATCTGATGTGTTTTTGAATGATCTCTATCAAGTGATGTAAACTCATCTTATTATCCTTAGGAAGCATATGAAAGATGATTTTAGACCAACTTTAAAGGTTTTTGGGTGGTACAAATGGTGCTGCAGAAGAAAGGTCTGGCAATTTGCTTCCACAAGATTACAGCCCAGAAAACCCTATGGTGCAGTTCTACTTTATAACTTTGAGTCAGAATCGACTCCAAGGCAACAGGTTTTTTTTTTTTTTTTTTTTTTTTTCCAAAAGGCAGATTTTCATTGGTTTGGGAGCGATATGTCACACATAACGTGATGACCCACAAACTTTGCATTTTGTTTGAGTTCCAGGGAAGAAAATGCCTCTCTCCTTCCTTGGTGCAGACACGGGAGTTGAGTCTTTTCTCACCCTCTGCCTTCATTTCATGGAGAACTGTTTTCTGTAAACTGTGCACTGTGTTCTGTGTTCCTTCAATGTGGCACTTGATTGAAGCAGGCCAGAGCTTACATCAAGATCCAGCTGAGAGGGTGTTCAGTCTTACCTGCTCTGTTGTCAGTAGTCACCTGCATCTTAAGTGTTTTTCTCATTTGTTTCGTTCACTGAGTGTTGTGTACCCTAAGGCCTTGAGATGCCCGCAAACAGATGTTGGAATAATTAGTTTGGTTTCTGGCTCTCTCATTTTTTCAGGCTCCTATAATATTATTTATCTCTTCAAAACTATCTCACTGGCTGAGATACATCAGTCACAAATGCACACATAATGTATGATTCCACTTATACAAAATATGTGGACTAGGCAAGTGTGTAGAGACCAAAGTCTATTAGTGGTCACCAGGGATGGATGGGAAAGAGGGGGAAAAGGGAGACTCATTTCTTAGGAGCTGCTATTAAGGGTGGTGGAACAATCTGGAAAGGGATAGTGGTGATCGCTGTACAACATGATGAACATAATCAATGTCACTGAGTCGTACATATGAAGAGTGTTGGAATGGTAAATGATTTGTTATATACTTAACATAATAATAAAAAAGAAAGAAAAACAAAAATCAATGAGATGGGTATCTTCTATCCTCCCTGTTAAGGCCAGGAGTAGGGGGATGGTGTGAAGATATTCCAGTTTTGGTGGGGTGTCTAGTAGAATGAGGAGTCTTGGGATGGCACAAATGGTTAAGCACTCGACCACTAGCCAAAAGATTGCTGGTTGGAACCCACTCAGAGATGCCTTGAAGACATCTCTTGGCACTCTTCTTCGGAAAGGTTACAGCCATTGAAAACCCATAGCACACAGTTCTACTCTGCACACTTGGGGTCACCATGAATTGGAATTGAGTCCATGGCAACTAACAATGACTAATGTGGCTCTGTGCATATAACTTGTCAATTCCAGCCTAGGGTTTCCTCTCTCTCTGCCCATTGTTGCTGTGAAAGTGTGAAAATTGCTGATGTTTCAAAAGATTGTACAAAGGGGAGGGTTCAGCTGAGTTCAAGGATTCTATAGAGTGAAAAACAAGATGTGAGATATCTTCAGAATCTATTAAAACAAAAACAAAAAACAGTTCCTGTTGAGTCAATTCTGATTCATGGCTATCCCACGTGTGTCAAGTAGAGCTCCCTTCCTTCCATAAGGTTTTCAATGGCTGTGATTTTTGGTAGTAAATTGTCAGGCCTTTCTTCTGAGGTACAATTGGGTGGATTTGAACAACCAGTCTCTTAGCTAGTAGGCATTCGCTTAATCATTTGTGCCACCCAAGGACTCCTCCAGAATCCATTATGCTTCCTCCAGTTTCAGCAGCCTGTGGAAATTGAGCTTAGTCCGATTGTGTGCTAATAAACCAGCTCTCTGGTGAGGGAGGAACTGATCTGCAGTGTTGCCAGTTTTCACGGTGTGATGCTTGCACCATGGCCTATTACAAACTATCAGCCGTTGACCAGCTCTCAATATTACCAAATATTTAACAATCCACTCTCATGAGCTGGGAGAGCTGGCTCTAGCACCCCACTAGATCATTTCTTACATGCTAGAACCCAAGGTGATGGGTCTGCTGGTAAGGGAGGACAGTGAGCATGAAAAGGAAAGGAAATCAGAGGGATAATAAGTTTAGGAAATTTCCCTTACTCTAAGTTCCTCTCAGAGAGTCCTAGATGTTGAGAAATCCTACACTATGTTGTTGTTAATTACCACTGAGTAGGCCTCAACTCATGAACAACACACAACAGAACAATACACTGCCCAGTCCTGTGCCATCTCCATGGTTGGTTACAAATTGGACTATTGTATTTCATAGCATTTCATTGGCTGATTTTCAGAAGTAGTTCACCAGGCCTTTCTTCCTAGTCTGTCTTAGTCTGGAAGCTCCATTGGAACCTGTTCAGCATCATAGCAACTTGCAATCCTACACTGACAGGTGGATGTTGGCTCTATATGAGGTGCATAGGCCTAGAATTGAACCCAGGTCTCCTGCATGGAAAGCAAGAATTCTAACACTGAACCACCACTGCTACCTGCCTCCCAGGCCTGTAATATATATTATGTTCCTCCCAGTATTCCTCAGACTCCTTTGAGCAGAGTAGGACAATCTATGAACATCTTAGTTCTGTGGAATTTAAACTGGAGTTCTTAAGGCAATACACAGGTTCTATGTATTTTTTATTTTTTTTTTTTGAAAAATATGTTTGCTTTATGGTTCCTGGAATGAATGATAGAAACACTGGAAATTGTCAGCGCCCACACTTGGCCTTCACAAGGGGCCAGCCCACCTTCCTCTCTGTTTCCCTCTGACACAGCCAAGAGCTGCCAGCCTGTGTGCTCCCGCTCAGCATCTCCTGTAGTCCTCAGTGCACACACGCCCACACTTTTCCCTCCCCTAGCCTCCCCTTAGTAAAGAGAGACGTGATTCAGTCAGCTAGCAAAGAGCAGAGACGAGAGTGACATATTATCCAAATAGAGGAAGATTCTCTGACACAAATGGGAGGTTAGCTTAGTCTCTGTTGCTAGACTCAGAAGGGAGGATGAAACTAAAGATTCTAAAATAGAATTGTAGAGCCAGAAACGGGGACAGCCCAAGGCTGGGAATTACCTGCAGACGACTCATGGTGCTTCACTTTCACCCAGCCCAGTTTTTGAGGGCTGGAAACTGGAGTCATTTGATATATGTGCACAGTGCCTGCCCCTCATGAGGGAAAGAAGCCCCCATCCCTCAGCACTCTGAACTTTGAATGCTCTTGTGCATTTATTCTTTCCTTCAGCCTTCTCTGGAGGTTCTCTTCCTACCCCAGCAGATAGCACTGTGAGATAGAGCTGCTCAAGGACAGGGCTTTAAGCACCCCTTCGGTCCTGCCCCACTGCTAACTGAAAGGCTGGAGATTCGAATCTACCCAGGTACCTCAGAAGAAAGGCCTGATGATCTACTTTTGAAAAGTCAGTCATTGAAAACCCTATGGAGCACTTCCTCTAGTGGAAACCCACAGCTGGAGGCAGAGGATAAAGGGACCCTTGTTCTGATTCAGGCCTAGGGTAGCCAAGCTGAGGGAGGCTGAGGACAGAAGCCCCCCTGCTGGGGCTGCAGATTAAGGGAGTCTTAGGTTTACTGAAAATTGCGCAGAAAGTACAGAGCGTTCCCATACATCATCTTCTCCCTGTACAATTTTCCTATTACTGGCATCTTTCATTCTTGTGGTACATTTTTTTTTTTTTTTTTACATTTCATGAACCTATATTGATACATTATTATCAACTAAAGCCAACAGCTTATACTAGGGTTCACTCTTTATGTTCCACGGTTCTACGGGTTTTGATAAAGGCATAACATCATGTATCCACCACGACAGTAATATGAAGAATAGTTTCACTGCTCTCAAAATTCCCTGTGCTCCACCTGTTCATTCCTTTCCACTCCCCCTAAACTCCTAAGAGCTAAATATAGGTCAAGTATTTACCCAAATCTGTTGAAAGTGTATGTCCTCATAGAAACTTACACACAAATGTTTATAGCAGCTTTGTTCATAATGGCTCCAAATTGGAAGTAACTAATATCCTTCAAAAGATGAATGGATTAAAAACTGTGGAACATGCATACAGTGGAGAATTATTCAATAATAAAAAGAAAGGAACTATCAAACTATGGAAAAAAACAAAAAACAAAACAAAACAAAATAAACATGGAGGAACCTTAAGTAATTATGGAAAGGCAGCGAAAGAAACTGTTCTGAAAAAGCCACATACCGTATGATTCCAAGTATATGACATTCTGGAAAAGATGAAGCTATGGAGACAGTATAAAGAATGGTGATTGCCTAGATGTTCTTTTAAAAGTAGGTTTGGATGACAAAGATCTGGTAGTCCACCATCTCTGGAAGGTTACACGTCTTAATTGGTGTTAAACCTGAGAACCAAGTGGTGCCACGTGAGCTTCTGGGAGATAAAGGATGTTGGGGGCATTTGCACAGGAACACTTCCCCGGAGGGGAGATAGGGAAAGCGGGAAGCACCAGGCAGGTGAACTTTCCCCCAGCAGCCAGGAGATGCCTACCTCTGGCCTTGTTAATATCCTCTGCACCTCTTTGGTCTATAGCACCAACAATCCTACTTGAAGCCAGGCTTGAACATCTGGCAAGTCATTAATAACAGATGCCTGTGATGAATGCACATGAGTTCCAAAGGACTTTAACGTTTCCCAGGCAATGTCCTTAGCAATATCCTTATGCAAATTAGACACCAGTTGCCACTCTGGGTTGTTGCAAGGTTGACACCTTGCTTTGCATCTAGGATCAATTTACTTACAAATTGCTTTGTGTGCATTAATTACGCTTTTCCTTTTGTGTTTTCCAACTTTTCTTTTTACTCTTTAACCTTCTTTCCCTGTATTGGCATTGATATGTCACAGGAGAAATTGCAGAGCTTCCTTTGAAAGCACAATCTGTTCTTTCCTCCCAGTTCTTTTATGTCAGAGCTGAATGCCGAGAGACCAATTTTATTTATTTACTCCTTGGGTGCATTTACTGTTGTTAGTAGCTGTCAAGTCAGCTCTGACTCCTGGCAACCCCACTACAGCAGAACAAAAGTTGCCAAGTCCTATGCTGCTTCATGATCAATAGTATGCTCAAGTTCATTGTTGTGGCCACTGTGTGTTTTGAGTGCCTTCCAACCTGGGGAGCTCATCTTCCAGCACTGTATCTGACAATATTCCCTTGTGATCCATAAGGTTTCCATTGGCTCCTTTTTGGAAGCAGATTTCCAGGTATTTCTTCCTAGTCTGTCTTAGTCTGGAAGATCTGTTTCCATGTCCATGCAAATTCCATGCAGGTATTTGAAATGTCAGTGGTATAGCTTCCAGCGTCATGGCAACATAAGAAGCACTGCAGGGTGACAAATGAGTTGGCACAGTATGACAAATGAATTTACACAGTGTGACAGATGAATTATGTTTACTAGGTGAGAAAGTCCCATTTGAGGTTAGAAAGGCCAGAAGTAAACTGGATTTGTGCCTATCAGTCATTCTTTCCTTGAGACAATTCACTATTTTAACTTGAAATACTTAGTGTGTTCTCATCAGCCATTTCCCCTCTTCTCCCAGCTTAGGCTATGGTGTTTCTCTTGTAAGATTAAGTGCTTTGCAAAATGATGCAGAAGGGAAGTCTAGAGGACAATTTGTTTGCGGTTATCTGCCAGCTTTTTGCTTGTTTTTTTTTTTGCTTGTTCGGAAGAAATGGTTTTCCTAGCAATAAGACCTTACATTTTGCAATATCATTAGGCAGCACTAGCTAAAGTTGATGTGTAATTGAGTCTTCCATGTTGGAAGGGAAAAAGTTTCTGAAAGGAGGACTCATTGGTTCTTTCTTGTGCATTCAAAGCCCATTGAGGATGAAGCCTGAATGACCTCAGGGATTAGGGCCTCTGGGGATAGGATCTGAGCATGATACAGAGGCTCCTGGGGGGTTCTCTGTCCACCAAGCCATGAGCTGTGGCACAGATTGTTTCTGTACAGCAGGGAGCAAGTTACTGCACAAAAAACTCCAAGTTTTTTATCCAGTTGACTCTGACTCATGATGATCCCATGTATATCAGAGTAGAACTGTGCTCCATAGAGTTTTCAGTGGCTGATTTTGCCTTTTGGAAGTAAATCACCATCCTTTCTTTGGCATTGCCTCTGGGTGAACTCAACCCTGTAGCCTTTTGGTAGACAGATGAGCATGTTATGAAGTTTGCACCAGCCAAAAACTGAAAAACCAAACCCACTGCTGTCAAGTCAGTTCTGATTCATGCTGGCCCCATGTGTTACAGAGTAGAACTGTTCCACAGCATTTTCTTGGCTGTAATCTTTATGGAAGCAAATTGCCCAACCTTTCTTCTAAGGAAGTTGTTGGGTGTGTTCAAACCACCAACCTTTAGGTTAGTAGTACAGCACAAACCATTCCTGTCATTCAGGAACTCCATATTACTACACAATGATCCTTGATAGACCTACAGTGGCCTCACCTCAAGGCCATTCTGGTCCTGGACTTGTCAAGTCCACATTTTAAGCAGACCATGAGTAAGCTCGGTCTGAGATATGCTTCTCATGTGTTATTGGTTGCATTGTTTCCCCGTAATTTGTTCAAACCCTAACCCCTGGTACCTGTGAACAAATTCAGAGATAGGTCAAGAGAGACTTTGTTCATGTGCTTGTTTTTACTAGAACTAAGGAATCCCACACCACTGGTGACTTGAATTGAGGCTTTCTCTCTTCTGGAAATTTCTGTCTTTTCTCCACACTTGAAAGATCTCAGGATTCTCTAACTCCTGGTACCTACCTTATTTGGAAATAAGGTTATTGCAGAGGTTGTTGGTTGAGATAAGGTCATTAGAGTGGGCCCCTAATTGTTTTATGAATGGTGTGCTTAGAAGAAGAAGAGAAGAGACCCAGACATTGAGGGAAGAGAACCATGTGGAGATGAAGGCAGAGACTAAAGTGATGCAGACGTAAGTCAAGGAATGCCTGGGCTACCAGAAGCTGAAAGAGGCAAGGAAGAATCTTCCCCTAAAGTCTTCAGAGAAAGCAAGACCCCGCAGATCCCCTGACTTCAGATTTTCAGCCTCCAGGACTGTGAGAGAATAAATTTCTGTTGTTTAAATCTACCCACTTTGTGGTAATTTGTTGTGATAGCCGTAGGAAACTGACCAGCACAGAAGACAACTTTGGAGAAAAGGGAGATAACCCCATCCTAAGTGTGAGAAAATCTCAGGGGTAAAATCATGCTTTGCACTCGGCCAGCCCTCGGAGGAGACTGGGTGCAAAGGTGGTCCAGAGACAGGGGCTTCTGGGGCTTTCTACAGCTGTACTTGTTTAATGTTTACATCATGCTTTTTTTTTTTATTAACAGCAAGAATGTGAGCTTTTTCTGATTCACTGCTCGGAAAGACAGCTGGCATGGACTGTGGAGACAGGCAGCCCTTGGGGGTAAGTAAGATGCCCCATTTAGCGTTGGGTTTCTCCTGGGGCTGACTTATTAATAGTCCATAAATTATAAACAGACTTGTGCTCCCCTGCCCCTGTGGCATGTCTGCTGCAATGCTGTTTGGATTTTATGCACTTGGGAGATGGTCCTTTTTAAAACTCCATTTTCTCCTGCTTCTGTGTTCGTCCCCTGGGGCCCATTGGCACTTCTCTGTGTGCTCTGCTCAGCTTCCCACTGAATCATTCTTGCCTTTTGCTTCTCCAGCAAAGGTTTATTTGATTTCTTTAAAGTCACTTGACTGAATTCTCAACACAAGTACTTACACTGAAGTAATTACATCTGCTCTTTCTAAAAAGAAAAATAGAAATCTGTACTCTTCTCAACTTTGCCATACCTGCAGAACTCAGCATTTGCAAATGATGCATCCTTGCAAAACTATGTTTCATTCAGTCTAGCAAACTTTTGGCTTATATTATAAATTCAGAGACACTGGTGCTCCTAACATCAAAGTATTCCTAGATCCACTCTTTCCTGAGCCCCAAGAAATGTTCTGTGAACAAATTCAGAGATAGGTCAGGAGAGACTTTGTTCATGTGCTTGTTTTTACTAGAACTAAGGAATCTCACACCACTGGTGACTTGAATTTAGGCTTTCTCTCTTCTGTAAATTTCTATCTTTTCTCCACACTTGAAAGATCTCAGCATTCTCTAAAGTACTGTCTGTCCTCTTGTGTCTTTTCCCCATGATGCTTTGCTTGTCTTCTGTGCTCTTCCTCACCCTTCCACCTCTTACCTGAGTCCTCAAGACTCAGATCAAACTTCTACTCCCCAGGAAACCTTGGAGCTAGTTGGTGCCCCTCCTCACCAACCAGTGCCTGACTCAAGGACAGTACTCACCATATATAAGGCAATGACTACTGGCTTCCATATCCCCCCTGCCCTGATAGCCTCTGAGACTCTCCAGGGCAAGGGGATGTGTCTCACTTACTTTTCTCCACAGTCCCTGTGTCTGTGACAGTGTCTGAAACATAGTGGAGGCTCAATAGATCTTTCTTGAATGAAAAGTCGGTAGAAGGTTGAAATTATATGAATGGGTGTGTGTGTGTTCACACACCCACATCTGTAGATAGGCTGGTTGTAAATCAGGTTGGTTTTAGGTACTGAATAGAAAATACAGATACCTGCTCTCCATGGGCAGTCACGTAACCATTTTTAAAACTCAATTATTGTCTTTAAATGGAGTCAGCAATACTTCTGTATAACTTGTCTGCATCCTTATGCCTCCTATCTATAACCCCACAAAGATTTTGTGTGGATTAAAATATATTCGTGAAAATTTTCTGAACTCTTTTCTGCAGGATAATTCAGTTTTTCTTCAATCAATAAGACAGCTGCACTACACTATAAATAATGGATAGCACGGACACCTATTTTTCCAGATGAGAAAACTTAAGGAGAGATGACTGGGAAGCAATGTTGATGAGCTGTAACACATTGGAAATAGAATGAATTAGAGATCCAAAGAAATAACAACTCAGATTAGTATGTGTCTTATCCAAGGTTTCCCACCTACTAAGCCATGTCCCCTTGGGATGGAGAGTGGGTGGCAATAGTGGCAGACCTGTTCCAAAGCCTTTCCTGAAAGACTGTCTTTTACTTAAAGTAATAATTTAAGTGAGAGAAGTGGAGATTAAGGACCATCAGGAAATAATTCAAGCTTGCCTTAGCAGGCCAGGTAATTTATCTCCTACATAATACTTTTTAGAATAAGGTTCTGTGATAGTCAGGATGAGATAGCAGGCTTATTTGGGGCATGTGATGCAAAAGATGGCTGCAGGAAGACAGTATTAGGATTTCACTGAGTTGCAGGCAATTGTTCCTTCACAAATTAGGATCCAAGTGTTTTCAGATTTCTTTGTATAGTGCCTAAGGCATTTGACTGCTAACCAGAGGCTGGCAGTTCAAACCACCAGCCACTCCTTAGAAGGAAGACTGGGTAATCTGCTTCCATAGAGATGTTGTTGTTGTTGTTGTTGTTATGTGCTGTTGAATCAGACCCGACTCATAGCAACCCCTCCTTGGGTTTCCGAGGAGGTATCACTATGGAAGTAGATTGCCCAATCTTCTTTCCGAGGAGTGGCTGGTTTGAACCGTCAGCCTTCCTGTTAGCAGTCAAATGCTTAAGGGGTCGCTATGATTTGGGACTGACTTGATGGCAGTAAGTTTTGACTTTTTTGTACAGTATGTGGTAGGCAGAATAATGTTCCACAAAAGATGGTCAGGTCCTAATCCTTGGAACCTGGAAATATGTTTTATTACATGGTAAACCAGAATTAAGGCTATAGGTGGAATTAAAATTGCTAATCAATTGGGGGATTAATTGGATTATCTAAGTGGGTCCAATGTAATTGCAAACTAAAACCAATTGCCCTTGCATCAATTCTGTCTCATGATGACCCCATGTGTGCAGAGTAGGACTGGTCCATAGCGTTTTCAAAGATGCAAACTTTTGGAAGCAGATCACCAGGTTTTTCTTCCAAGGCCTTTCTCTGGGTAGGTGTGAACCACTAACCGTTTGGCTAATAGTCAAGTGTTCAACAATTTCCACAACCCAGAGACCTCAAGTATAATCACAGGGGTCCTTAAAAGTGAGGCCAAAGAGCAAGAACCAGAGAGATGGCATGTGAAGGACTCAACATGATGTTGTTGATTTTGAATATGGAGGAGGAGGCCATGAGCCAAGGACTGCAAGAGGCCTCTGAAACCAAAAATTAAACCAAACTTGTTGCCACAGAATTGATTATGGCTTATGCTAAACCTAAGTGTTACAGAGTAGAACTACTCCAAGGATTTTCTTTGCTGTAATCTCTTTGGAAATAGATCACCAGGCCTTTCTTCTGAGGTGCCTCTGTGTGGGTTTAGACCTCTTACTGTTTGGTTAGGAGTCAAGCACAAACTGTGCCACCCAGGGATCTAACAGGCCTGTAGAAACTAGAAAGGGCAAAACAAAACAAAACAAAATGAAAGAAACACAACAGATTCTTCTCTGTTGTTGTTATGTGCCGTTGAGTCGGACCTGACTCATGGCAACTCCTCCTTGGGTTTCTGAGGCAGTATCACTATGGAAATAGATTGTGCCCCATCTTCCTTCCAAGGAGTGGCTGGTGGGTTTGAACCGCCAGCCTTCTGGTTAGCAGTCAAGTGCCTTAGGCACTATGCTACCAGAGCTTATTGTTGTTGTTGTTTGCTGTCGAGTCGGCCCCGACTCATAGCGACCCCTCCTTGTTAGTTGTCATCAAATCCTAGACCCTTTGAAAGGAACACAGCCCTGTCAACACTTCGATTTTACCTAGTGAGACTCATGCTAGACTTCTTATCTCTGAACTGTAAGATAGTAAATTTATGTTTCTTAAGCCGCCACATTTGTGGTAATATTACATCAGGGATAGGAAGCTAATACCAAGTGGAATGGGGATGTCTGGGACCTACACAATTCTGAAATGTTGGGAAACACACTGAAAGTCTTAGAAGCTGTAGGGATGCAGAGGGAGAGAACTCCATGTTCCTAATCTTATGCCTTCAAAAGGACTGTGCAGACTTGGATGAGAAGCAGCTCAGAGCAAGACCAGAAACCCCTCCACAAATTTTCTGAACTGCTTAGGCTTCTTGGTACATTTGTACCAGCCCAGGGATGTGCAGTTAATACATATTCACATTGACACAGGACAGTGTTCTGGATCCGTCGATCAGTAGTAACTGATTGTCTTAGTCTTCTTGCAGAAATATCACAAGGGGTTGGTTTCAAACAATAGAAATATGTTTTCTCACACTTTAGGAGGCTAGAAGTCTGAATTCAGAACATTGGCTCTAGAAGAAAGCTCTTTCTGTTCACTCTGGCGGAAAATCCTTGTCTCAGCTTCTGTGACTGGGTGTTCCTCACTTCCTTGGCGATCTCCATGGGGCATCTATCTTTCTTCCATCAGTGCTTGCTTGTCTCTATATTTATTCTACTCTTTTTTATATCTCAAAAGTTATCAGGTTTAGGACACACCCTGCACTAATATGGCCTCGTTAATGTAACAAGGGAAACCCTATTCCCAAATGGAATCACATCTACAGGTATAGGGTTAGGATTCCAGCACTTTTCTGGGACACAATTCAATCCATAACACCAATACAAGGGAGCTCCCCAACCTTGGACAGCAGGCCCTCAAAGCCAGCATATCTTGATCTAGGAAAATTAAAGTGCCTTGCACCTGAGAGTTGTAAACAGATTCTCAGCTGCTATGCTAATCCAGAGTTTTCTAAAAGAATATGTTAACTGCTGCTCAGGAAAGAGATGAGCTTTTAGTTGCATTTTGGTCAGGCAGGAGTGAGAGGGTGGGGACTGAGTCAAATGACTTCATGGCTGGGAGGAGAGAAGATTTTCTGAAATGGATGTGAGGAATCCATTTCTCGCAATCTCTGCAGTGTTTTACATTTTCTCAGAACTTGGTTTTGTGTTGCTGGGATAATGACAAAATTAAGAATACTGATGATAGAAAATGGAAGAGTTTGTAATCACAAGGGCCAATTCTCAGCAGAAAGTTTCAAAGATCCAGTTTATTTCAGTAAGAGACCTGGTCTTCTGTTCCTCCCACTGGCTGCTAATTCTCAATAGCTTTGTTGAGGTTTGGCAGCTGCTCCAGGAAATTTGCAGTTTAATTTATTTTTTGTCCAATTTATGCAAATTCATACTTGGCTTTGAAGAATAAAGGACAAACCCTGGGGTCTGAGAGTCTCCATTGAAGTTTTACTGACCTGAACTTTGAAAGCCTATGAAGATGCAGTGATAAAGGAGAAATTGAGAGATAAAACTCTGGGATAGACATAAACATTGGGCTCCAAGGTTATCTTTGCATTGTGTTGTTCAATAGGTAAAGATTAATCGACCTGGAGTAGGCAATGGATGTTTAACCATCAAATTTCAAATGTATATATGCATGCATGTGTGTGTGCGTGTGTATATTATACACACACATAAACAGACATACAAATTTTTGATGGGAGAGCAATTTATAAATGTATAGATTACCTTTTATAATTCTGATTTTTGATGGCTTGTGTAGATTCCAGTTGGTAGGTAGGAGGTTGAGCCCCTGTGTGATACATAATTCGATCCATAACACTGATACAAGAAAGCCTCCAACCCTGGGCAGCAGGACCTCAAAGCCAGCAAATCTTGATGGTTAACATCCTTAGCTACTAACATAAAAGTTGGTGGTTCAAGTCCATCCAGAGGTGCCTCAGAAGAAAGGCCTGGTGATCTGTTTTTGAAAAATCAGCCACTGAAAACCCTTTGGATTGAAAACCATACTTCTACTCTGACACACATGGGGTTAGCACGTGAGTCTGAATTGACACCAAACCAAAAAAAAAAAAAAAAAAAAAAAAAAACTCACTGTTGATTTTGACTCATAGAGACCTCTATTGGTTTCCGAGGAAGTAAATCTTTACGGAAGTAGATTGCTCAGTCTTTCTTCTGCAGAGTGGCTGGTGGGTTTTGAACCACTAACCTTCTGGCTATCAGTCAAATGTCTTAGGCACTATGCCACCAGAGCCCCTTGAATTGACTCCAGGTAACTTTTTTATTTTTTTTTTTAGGTGGGAGACAGGTTGATAAGTCAGCAGTGGGTATGTATAGACCTTCCCCTAGCTTGTCAGAAGAGTATCTTTTGCCAAGAGATTGAGTGGAGAGACCAATCTTTGATAAAGCTTCAAAAGAGTTGACTCTGTGCATGTAGTAAAACTAGGAGCAACTTTGTTTGGGAAACAGTTGAGCAGAGAACAGATATGTGTGGGTAAGGCAATCATCAACATAACCTGAAGAAACCTTCTCTTCCAGTGGACAGAATATAGCACCATGCCAAGGACACACAAGAGCTGCTTCTGAAATGTATGTAGTCTTGATTTGTCACTGGCTCTGTGAGATGGAACTTTTATAGCACCCGTGCTTCGGATGCGGCTGCAACTCTGTGCTGTGGAGACATAGTAGGGATTCAAGGCTGTCTTGCCATCTTCCAAGGGGATTTAGACTTCAGAGTATAGAGGGCTTCACATTTAAGCTTATCATCCAAGTATAGCTAAGAATTATGGCAAGGAGTTCCGGCAAGATGGTGGACTAGGCAGAAGTACTGCACAGACCCTCTTCCACAAAGAAAAGGGAAACCAAATAACACAGATACAGAAGATAATCTTGGATTCCTGAGCCCTGAAGGGAAGGATACAGAAGTGGACTAAACCCCAACTAACAGAAGAATTTGCGTGAAAATACCAAAAAAAGGAGACATAGGGAGCTGCTGTCTGACAGCGCCCTGAGCGACCCTGACGGTACAGACAGCTTGGAGATTCCCGACTGGTGGTAGGACCTAAGAATTAACCTAAAAATCACCCTGCTAGCCAGGGACTGCATGGACTGTGCGGTGGCTGGGAAACAAACAGAGAAGGTGAAGAGAAAGGTGGGCTGAGTTGTAGACTTTTGCCGGTCTGGAGGATGCCGCCATTTTGTAGCTTTAAAAGTGGCTTGACTGTTTTGGATATTTAAAGAGATAGTGCTCTCACAGATTCCTGTGGTGGTAGGACTTAAGCATTAACCTAAAAATCACCCTGCTAGCCAGGGACTGTATGGAGGACTGTTCACGGTGACTGGGGAACAAACGGAGAAGGTGAAGAAAAAGGCGGGCTGAGCTGTGGATTTTTGCCCGTCTGGAGGACGCTGCCATTTTAAAGGTTTAAAAAGCGGCTTGACTACTTTGGATATTTAAAGAGACAGCACTCTCGCAGATTTCTGGGGCTTAAGAACACGTTCTGCTTTCCAGCAACCCCAAGGACACTCGGGGCCTGCAAGACTGAAAAGGTACAACATTCCTCTTGTTACTACACCCTATACTTGCTTGGTGAACGGAGGTGTGGCCATCCCCACTCCCACCTATCTTCTGGGCCCACAGGAACTCCATCACAGTCTGTGTGCTTAGACGGAGCCTGGGTGCCCTACTCAGTCATCCACCGATTTTTTCTTTTCTTTTTTGTTTTCTTTTTCCCAGTGATTAGTTTGCTTGGATTTGTCCATTTCAAAACAAATAATATTATTAATACTTTTTAACCTTTTTATTATTATTCTTAATCTTCCCCTACCAGGTCCTAGTGTTCAGCATTTTTTCTTTTCCCTGTGCCTGGTTGAAATTATTCGCCGAGCCCACCCCCCCAATTTAAGTTTTTTTTTAATCCCCCCCCCTTTTTTTTCTCATGACTAACCCCATT
>NW_006921724.1:2290054-2309009 GCF_000298275.1 Orycteropus afer afer
TGGAGAGAACAATCATGGGAGAAGGAAGGGCTGCTTATGCACAGGGAGACAGCTCAGGGGGCAGGAGAGTATGGAGGGATGGACACTGGGAAGAGGTCACTATGGGAAGGAAGTGTGAGGGGAGCTGTTGCATTGTGGTAAACTGTGGTTAATGACATGAGACAAAGTATATGTGAACTGCTGGATGGAAAGTGAATTTGCTCTGTAAATCTTCACCCAAATCTAAAAAAGAAAATAAATAAATAAATAAAAGAATTATGGCAAGGAAGTAGGAAAGTTATGTTTGAGGGTCATGATCCTAAGCAACTTCAAGTCTCTTAGCTTAAAGATTGAATTAAAAGATTATGGGGGTTGAAAAATAGTTTCAAGCAAGTTCTCTAATTTGCTGCAATGATATAATCTACTGAGGTTGGATGTGATTCAGAGAAAACACTGCCTTTGGAGTCAAAGGGCCAGAGAGTGCATGACATTTGTCAAAGGCAATAATAGTATCTGTCCAATCTGTTGTACTGTTGCCAAGAGAAGTGACTGAGTGTAGAGTTTCTAACAAGTGCAAACTGATTATCAGTAGGACATTATCTTAGGAGAGGTAAAGACTAGGCTAAAAAGTGACAGATTTGAATCTTTATCTCTGGGATAAAACATTTGGATTTGTATATTTTAAAAAAAATGCTTGTTTTTCTTTTGGCAGCAAAGCATAGAAGCCTACCTTTATGCAATATTTCTATTAGAAACTAAAATTTGGTACTAACTAACTAGTATAAAGTATGCTGTCTTGTTACACACACTGAAAAAGATACCTTGTTTTTATTGTTGTTAGTCACTGTCAAGTCAGCCCATGGAGACCCCATACGCAACAGAATGAAATGCTGGCCAGTTCTGTGTCATCACCATAATCTGTTACAGATCAAAGTATTGTGATCCATAGGGTTTTCACTGGTGGTTTTTCAGAACTAGATCACCAGACCTTTCTTCCTAGTTTATTTTAGTCTGGAAGCTCCAATTCAGCATTATAACATTGTGACGCAAACCTCCACTGACAGGTGGGGGCTGTGCATGAGGTGCATTGCCTGGGATTCAAAACAGGGTCTCCAGAATGGAAGGGGAGAATTCTACCACTGAACCACCACTGCCCTGTAATGGACATACGAAAAAGGAAAGGAAAAACAAAACAAAACAAAAAAAAAACTCATTGCCATCGAGTCGGTTCCAACTCATAGCAACCCCCACTGGCTTTCCGAGGTGGTGAATCTTTCCAGAAGTAGATTACCTCATCTTCCTTCTGTGGAGTAGCTGGTAGATTTGATTCACTGACCTTTTGGTTAGCAGTCAAATGCCTTAGACACTATGCCGGGTTAACACAATTAACAAAACTATAAACTCTTATATTTGGGTTTTATGATATCCTTTTGAAGAAGCCACTCAATAAGAGAAGAGAGGACATTTTTGAGAGCTATGAAGAAATAGTCTCCCCTCGCCCTCCCAGGGGACTGCACAAGCAAGTCCAAGAAAAAGAGAGAGAGAGGGAAAGTGAGAAGAGAGAAAGCCTTATTTCACAGGGAATGAAATAACATTTGCCTTCGATCTCATGAAAATTCACTATTTGTCTGATCTCTCACTGGAATTCTTCTTGCCTAAAATAATTCATGATGTTTCTATAGTGTGAGCTGTCTTGGACTGCTGGGCATCTCATGAGCAAACTGTGGAAAATGTTACCTATGAATTGCTAAGGAGTTTGAGCTTGTCCCTCCCTGTGGTAATATTGGGCCCAAGGAGAGTGAGAGGCAAGTGGGATGCTTTTTGTTATTACAATGTCCTTATTTTCACACTTACATGGAAGGGTGCTCTGGGAGTAAGCTTGCTCTTGCTGAGTGCAGTGAGAACTGCAAGAAGCTTCTTGGTTTGGGAGACCCAGTGGACTGGGGATAGCAGATGATCCAGCTGCCCCAAGATGCTGTAGCTCTGAAAGTGAGTGCCTCTTTACATGTAATGTTTATAGTGCCACAAGAAGGTCCTGACTAAATGAAATTCAGGCACTGCGTACTTAGTTTAAAAGTGTGATTATGGCACCCTTTAAAATACTTCCTCCCTAGTCCCTCACCAGAAGGGAGAATGATGTAGCAAAATGATGACTCCATCACAAACCATGTGTCACAAGCTTTTTCACTCTATTGTGAGGTCTCTGAAGACTGGGACTGTGTTCTTGCTCTTGTTATACCGAACCCCTAACACAATGCTTGACACAGTGTGAGTCCTCAATGTGTTCTTGGTGTATGAATGAGGGAAGACATTCCACTGTGTGAACAAAATGCATTAAGTCTAAAAGAGTGCATTAAACCAAACCAAACCAAACCAAACCCACAGCCATCAAGTCAATTCTGACTCATAGCGACCCCTATTGGGTTTCCAAGGTGGTACATCTTTACAGAACTATATTGCTCCATCTTCCTTCAGTGAGTGGCTGGTGGGTTTGAACTGCCAACATTTTGGTTAGCAGTCAAATCCTTTGGCACTATGTCACCAGAGCTCCTTAAAAGAGTGCATTGTAGGAACTGCTAAAGAATGGGCAACAATGGACAGACCAACAATGTACATTATTAACCTCATTCCTTTGCAAATTTAATTCACCCTCCAATGCCTACCACAAACTGTGTCACTTAAAGAATAGTCCCTTAGGAATCTCAAGGATCTGTCACTGACCAAGTGGAAAACAGAAGAGCATACACTGCAAGGCAGACTTCTCTGTGCCTTCACTAGACCTTACACACTGGTGCGGGCCATGCCAGTAGCTTCCTTCAGAGGGATTTCCAGGATAATTTGCCCTGATTCATTCCAAGAGGCTTTGCTACTCTGATCATAGCTGATTGGACCAGAGATGGACACCTGACCAAAGTCTTAGCTTTTATAGGATGACCAGAAACCTATGAGGTAGCCTGATATATGAGCATCCGTTAGGAGATTAGAATTCTGGATGGTGGCTGGAGCAGGCAGTCTAAGTCCATCTCCCTTGGAGGGAGAGTTGGAATTTGAGCTGAGTAGTCATAGGTAGCAGCAAAAGTTGAGAGAGAGAAGGCAATAGGCAGAAGCTTTGAGGAAGAAGGGAGGAGAGGAGACAGCAAAGCAAGGAGTAAATGCAGCAGGTAGAGCAGTAGACGTGGGGCCCCAAACCTGGTGGTACACTGCTATTGGACTACCAGAGCCACCATAATGTGTCAAACAAAACAAAACTCACTGCTGTGGAGTTGGATCCTACTCACAGCCACCCTCCGTGGGTTCCCCAGGCAGTATCACTATGGAAGTAGATTGCCCAGTCTTCCTTCTGAGGAGCGGCTAGTGGGTTTGAACAGCCAGCCTTCTGGTTAGCAGTCAAATGCTTTAGGCATTAAGCCACCATAATGTGTTAGAGCTGATAAATCCTGACTGTTCCAATAAGGCTTCAGTTCATAGGAAACTTGACTAGGGCCCTGAGAAGGATGGCTACCTCCTTTACTTCCAAGCCATATGTAAATTAACCCTATGACTGAGGAAGCCTGACTGGAAGTCCTGAGCCTCTAAGAGGAACCTCATTCCTGCATTTCACTTCCCTGGACATTGGGTATATACAGGGAACAAGATTGGTCTAGATTACGTAGCACCAAGATCTATGATTTTAAGATCTTGTGTGTAGGGGTACTGAGGGGACTGTGGGGAAGTGTAAGGCTCTGTTTCTGCCTGGGTAGAAACTTATATATGAGTTGCAGATGCCAGAAAATCCCATGTACACGTGTTCAAGATGGTGTAAAGGGCCGCTCATCTCTCTGCAAATCTGATGCCCAGCGGGAAGCATGACATCTGAACTCTTCAAACAGAAGTGAGCTAACGGTAAGGACCCCAGATGGTATTTCCTGGCTTGGATGACAGCTGTGATCTGGAGTGTTCCCTTGTGCCCTGTACTCAGAACATTTGAGGGCACGTCTGTGTTTCTTCCTGAGAACTACAAATTTCTGTTAGAAGCTAGGCTAGCATGTGAGAAATGTCAGCCAGGCGTAAATTGCAAAACACTGCAGAGCATTCTGCTCACCCAGCACAGATATATCTTAGCTTTGTAAACAAAAGAGAAAGGCGGCTACTCTGAAGAAGTGAACACTGGTCTGCCTGGTGACCTGGTGGAACATGAAGTCCTCGGCCAGCCTCTGCTGCTGGTGCTGAAACAGAAATCTGGCAAGGAAGCAGGTAAAGATCCACTTGGAATCGGCATCATTAAAGAAGAGTGCATTTGGAGGACTCTCTGTTCTCCTTTCTCCTTTTTCTTTTCACATTTTGACACTGTTACCCATAGAACAAGGGAACACTGTCACTGTGGTGTGTTTTATAGGCGATCCTTTGCAGAGTAAGAGAGTATGCTCAAAAAAATCACCAAGGTTCTCTTGATTGTCAAACTAGGGGATTGGTCTCAATCCTTACTCTCCTTGCCCTCTGAGGCATCTGACACTATTACCCTAACTGCTCCGTGATGTTATCATCTTCCTTGGTTGGGTCTTAGGACAGGACTAGATCCTTGAGAATGTGCTGAGTGACTCCTCTGGGTATAGAGCTGCTCTTTCGGGGAGTCTGAGACTGAGCATGGCAACCTAGTGCATAGTTTCACGAATGTTTGAAAATACCTCCAGCCGAGGTACTGCATAGAGATAGATAGCTGCCGTCCAGTCAAAACCAACTCATGACAACCTTATGTAAAACAGAATGAAATGTTGCCTAGTCCTGCTCCATTTCCATGATCTTTGATGTGTTTATGCCCCTTGAGAAGGCCGTAATGCCAATTTGTCTCACTGAGGGTCTCTCTCACCCTTGCAGGCCTTCTACTTCATGAAACAGGATGCCCTCCTTCAGCAATTGATCCCTCCTAATGATTTGTCCAGAGCATTTGAGTTGGACAGTGTTCTGCTATAATCCATAGGGTATCCATTGGTTAATTTTTAGTAGATTGCCAGGCCTTTCTTCCTATTTTATCTTAGTCTGGAAGCTCCACTGAAACTGTCCACCATGGGTAACTCTGCTGGTATTTGAAATACTGGTAGCATAGTTGCCAGCACACAAACCATTACAGTATGACAAATAGATTGGTGGTGAATGTAATAAGATAGTGCAAACAACAGAAAATTAAACATGGATGTCACCCGAAAGCTTATTATCCAAGTTTTGCAAATGAAACAGACATTACTAGAAGACAGGTGTCATGGATTGAATTGTGTCCTTCCAAAATATGTGTCAGCTTGGCTGAGCTATGATTCTCAGTGGTTTGTCAGTTATGTAATGATATAATTTGGCAGTTAAACAATGATGTAATCATCTCCCATGATGTGATCAGTTGTAAGGGGATTGGGGTGGGATGCAACACTCTTACTCAGGTCGTAGCACTGATCTGATATAAGGGGAGTTTGGGTGCAGACTTCATCTCTTTTTGTCTTACAAGAGATAAAAGAAGAGAGAAGAAAGCAGAGAGGAGGGAAGAAAGAAAGAAGAGACAGGGGCAGAGTATGTCCTTTGGACCCAGGGTCCCTTTGCTGAGAACCTCCTAGACCCAGGAGAAGATGGATACCAAGACATGTGGAGATCTTCAAAGAACATTGGGTTCACAGGTGTTGAAAGGAACTTCCTCCAGAGCTGACACAGAGAGAAAGGCTTCCCCTAGGGCTGGTGCTCTGAATTTGGGCTTCTATTCTCCTAAACTGTGAGAGAAAAAAATGTATACTTGTTAAAGGCATCCACTTGGGGTATTTTTTTTTACTAAGTGTTTTTCTGAGGATATGCCCTCCCCGCCTTTAAAGTATATTGAGGCTTACTTAGAAATAAGGGCTTCTGGGATCACAAAAAGACAAAACATTCTAACTCTCACATGCTGCTTGTTTCAGTGAAATGAAATCAGCTTTTAAATAAACCCTGAGGTTTCTGAATAAGTAGGATATTTTCATTTTACAGAGATTTTTCTAGCTTCATAGTTCTTTAGCAGAGCACATGCTTGATTAGTCATGCTAACTTGAAGATGGTAGTATGGACTGATGTATCTTTCTAGTACTTAGCACTCACTTGTTGTTGTTGTTGTTGTTATGTGCCGTCGAGTCGGCCCCGACTCATAGCGACCCCTCCTTGGGTTTTCGAGGCAGTATCACTACGGAAGTAGGATTGTCCAACCTTCCTTCTGAGGAGTGGCTGGTGGGTTTGAACTGCCAGCCGTCTGGTTAGCAGGCAAGTGTCTTAGCCACTATGCTACCAGAGCTAGGTGCTCAATAAATGTCACTTTGTTAGATAAGTGAATGAAGGTTTGAAATAAAAAAGGAAAAACATTACTTGGTTTTAGACTCTCTTTACCACCTCCTGGCCACCATCTGACTCTCAGCCTGGTGGTGAATTGTTAACGTGTTCAAGGCTGGGGAGGAGATTATCTTTTGGTTCTGCTTCCTGTCCTTGCCCCCTGTAGGTCAGATGGAGTCAACCTGGTCTGGAGAGGTGATTTGTTTTAACACATCCCAGGGACCTCACAGCCCTCATGGCCTCAGCAATCTCCTTCCTCCTCTCAGCCCTCTCTGAATCATCTTGCTGCTGGTGCTTCTGTCTTTATCTCAGTGCACTTGGTGTCTACCTTCAGCTGACTGTAGCCTGGGCCAACATTAGACAGAACTTCAACTAGATCTGCCCGGCCAAGCTGCTCTCGAATTCCTGGCTCATGGAAACTGAGGCAGAGAATGTTGCCTTCTATTTTAAGCCAGTACATCTTAGGGGTATTTATTATGCAGCAATAGAGAATTAATATATACACTAAAGTGCCATTGTTATTTTCACTTTATGGATAGAGAGACCAAGGCACAGACAGGTTAAGTAACTCACTCTAGGTCACACAGAGTCTGAATATGAACACAGGCCATCTGATTCCACAGTCACTATGCTGTTACCACCTTCCTCCAATAAATTTCTGTCCCCAAACACCTTTTTACTTGTGGATAATCTGTCACAAATAAGGAATTGATTGGCAGTGGGGTGTGCCCACGAGCCTTCCCTCCACAGCCAGATCAAGATCCAAACTTGCAAAACAGAGATGAGGCTTTGATTCAGTTTGGTGTCCCACAGTCTTGCAAGGACCCAAGGTCTTGTTTCAATGATCTCCAGCCTTTCCACACTGGTCCTTTGCTTCTGTGTCTGACTTAGACTTCAGGTTAATATTCCATGCTCAAGAACCTGCCTCTCCTTTCATCACTGTGTTATACCTCTTGGGATGCTAGAAAATTCCTCTCAGACTTAGCATGGTCAGACTCCACCTCTCAGCAGTCCCTGCCTGCCCCTGTTGTCTTTCTGGAACAGGAGGTCCAGAACTGACAGGTCTCCGTCCCCTTTCTCTTTCCTTACCTGCACTGGGGATGAGCCTTTCCCTCCCTTCAGAATACACTTCTGGGGGTGACAGTGAGGAACACTGAGTTAAGCTTGAGTTGAGAAGGGGCTGGCTGGAGGGTCTTGGTCTGAGTTTCTGAGCTCAAAGGGAACACAGCTGGCTCCGGCAAAGCTAGGCAGGTCAGGAAGAGCCAGAGGAGAGAGATACCTCGTGGATCTGGGTTCCAGGTGCATGAAACTCAGGCGAGAGAGGGTTGAAGCTGTATACTGTATACCCTTTGGAGTAAGGACAAGCTGTGGTGTATATGTGTGTGTGAATGAGTGTGTGAGAAAGAGCATGTGTGTGTGAGAGTATGTTAGTATTTGAAAGAGTATGAGTATGTGAGTGTGTGTCTGTGACAGTGTGAATGTAAGAGAGGGTGTGTGTGTGTGTGTGTGTGTGTGCAGGCATACACATGCTCACTGTGTTAAAGGTTTACACATCTTACTCCAGAGTCCAGTAAAGCCCAGATGAGGTGCACCTGAAATAGATTGAATAGGAATAGAAGAGGAGTAGCTAAGAGGGTGTCAGGCCAGCCAAGAACTTTTAGCTCCATGAGGACTGGGATTTTTGTTGTTGCTGGTTCTTCTCAAATGTTTGGGCAAGATTTGAGATTCTTAATGTTGAGGTATTTACTTGATAAGGAAACCCAATATCCCTTTCCTTACTCATCAATAGCCCTGTAAGCTCCTTTTGAGCACTCTTCCTGCCTTCACTAGCACCACAGTAGCCTAGAGGATATAGCTATCCTGGGATCCACCATAAGGCCTGGCAGTCACCCTTAGTCAGAAGCACCTGAAGCCACTTATAGGTTGGAACCATTTCAAGGAGACTCCTGGGTCTCTGGAAAAAGACTCAGAACCTCTGTCTCTCCACAGTGGTGGTAAGGTGGGCCTTGAGTGCTCTCTGCTCCCCTACCCACAAGAAAAAGCCTGTACCCTCCTCCCCACTATTTCCGCAGAAGCTATGCAGAAGGAAGCAGGTGTTTGATAGGAGCATAAAACCGATTGCCATTGAATCGATTCTGATTATGCAACCCCATGTGTGTCAGTAGAACTGTGCTCCAGTGGGTTTTCAGTGTCTCATTTTTTTAGAAGTAAATCTCTAGGCCTTTCTTTGGTGGTGCCACTGGGTAGATTTGAACCATCAACCTTGGGTTAGCAGCAGAGTGCATTAACCATTTGCACCACATAGAGACTCCATAGGAGAGTCAATGAGAGTAAAATCCCCAACAGTGTGGCTTCCCCGCCATTTCTCAAGAGCCCTGGTTCAGCTTTGTGGCTTCAGATGTCCTTACACTTAGAACCCTTGCACCAAACACTCCACCAGAGCCTCTCATCTGCAGTGGCTTCTCCAGGAGAGGCAGAATCTTGGTCCTTGGAGAAAACCACATGAAAGAGCTGAGGACTACAGATGGACAGATACAATGTCTCCCTGCTGAAGTTACTAGAAAAAAATCACTAAAACTCAACCTGGCCACAGGATCGCAGGTCCTAGATTGATGGGCTGGGTGGGCCAGAGCCAGAGAGGAAGAACAAGCTCTTCCTCCAGCTGCGGGTATGAAGGGCCTCCCTGATGCTCATCTGAAGCCGAGCCTGGTTTTCCAATGCACTCCCTGAATAAGAGGCTGTGGGACCCCGAAGAGATTGACTCACTCTTCAGTGCCACCAGTCCCTGCAGCTGTGTGCATCAGCTGACAGAGCTAGGGAGCTCAGACACAAGGTTGTAGGGGTGAGCCTCAGTCTCCACACAACACAATTTGGACAGGTATGCCAACTTTTGCCCTCTAGCACAGCTATCTATCTGTTTAATATTTTGTTGTTATTACTCATAGCAACAGTGTTTTTTTTTTTTTTTCCTTTCTTTTTTTTTTTTTCCTTTCTTTTTTTTTTTTTTGGGTGTGTGGGTTGTGTTTATCAGCTGCCATCCAGTTAGTCCCCATGGCACCCATGACCCATGGCAACTCCATGCACAATGAAACAAAATGCTGCCCAGTCCTGTGTCATCCCTATGATGGGTCATAAATGCACCATTGTGATTCATAGGGTTTTCATGGACCTAGTTCTGATCAACTGTGGTTCCCAACCTTGGGGGAGATTTTTAGAAGTGAAAAATCACTCACCAAGATGAGAGCCAGTGACAGAGGCCTTTCAAACCCCTTGTCAGCAGGGGAGCTCCTTCTTCAAACAAATCTACTTGGAGGAATAGGCATTGGCAGATGAAAACAGGCTTGCTTCAAATGACCCACAGCCTCCTGTGACTCCCCGGCTGTCCGAGAAACCCAGATTCATTGTAAACCACTGACTGACAGCATCCAATTATCTGAATCACAAGAGGAATTTCCCAAAGGTTCTGGGAGTGCACAGGCAGGCAGTCACCCACCTGGCTGTGTGCATTTCTGAGGGCCAGACCCTAACACACTTACCCTGAGCCTCCTGCCCATAACAGGGTTCACTGAAGGCCCCTATATGATGCACTGAGGACTTCACCGAAAAGACGAGGTTTTTAGTGTGTGCGATTAGAAGCAAGGATGGCAAGACTTCTTTGTTTCACTTACGTTGGGCATGTTATCAGGAATGACCGGTTCCTAGAGAAGGACAACATGTTTGGTAAAATAGATGGTCAGCAAAAAAGAGGAAGAACCTCAATGAGATGGACTGACACAGTGGCTGCAACAGTGGGCTCCAACGTAACAAAGACTGTGAGGATGGTGCAGGGCTGGGCAGTGTATTTCTTTGTTGTACATGAGGTCTCTATGAATAAGAACCTACTGGACAGCACCCAAGAACATGTGACAGGAAATTATGCAAGTCTGAATAGATTGGAAAATGCCATCACAGCCTCTGCTTACATCCATTTGCCCTATTTTCCATTCATCATCCTAGAGGGCTACGAGCTCGTCCTGAACTCCCTACTGGCTTGTGTGGCTCAGCAGGACAGTTGGCTCTGTGTTCAAGAAAGCCTCAAGGGGTCCTATGAGGCACACAGGCCCCTCTTAAAATGCACAGATATTATCAACACCCAAACATCTCCCAAGATCTGGACAACCTCTAGATAGAGAGGCTACTTTTGCTTTGGGGCATCTGTAATCCACAGTACTATCTGTCCTGGTGGTCATGGACTGATCCCACCACCATCAGAGGCTATCCTGGAGAGATTTATGGTCAAGAATCCTAAAGTATGGTTCCTGGGCTCCATCTTATCCTCCTGAGCCAGGCAGACCACCTGATGTCAACAGGACATCCATAGGATGATCAGGAAAACCAGGGCCTCAGGATATCCATGCCCAACTTTGCTGGCTTGACAGAGAAGAAAGTTTCCTGGTCCCTGCCTAAAGAATGGGATTTCTAGTGGTTGAATTTGAGCATCCCTCAGGGGACCTCTAGTCCACATTGGCAGATCTCCATTATCCTTGCACATGAGAAAAGTGGCCTTTCACTCATCAAGCCTGGAGGAGTCACATAAGGTGAGTGGCCACCATCCTGGGCTGTATTTCTCCTCTGACTTGAGTGGCTATTACTGAGGTGGGGACTGATTGGCCCAAATGAACTGAATTCTCTGAGCAGTCCTCCCTCTTCCTACATGGGTGGGATCTAAAATCAAGACTTGGACAGCTGAATTCAGACTTCCAAGACCTACCTGGATTCCCCAAAGCAGCATGGGGCAGAACAAAGTGTAGGGTCAATGCAACCTCAGTACTTTCTGACTAAATCATTCTTTTTAGTAAATTGTTAAAGTAAAACCTCTCTTAGCAGATATGACTACTGGGGTATTTTCCCATGGGGGTTTCTAAACCACCTTCTTTTCATAAGCCTCTGCATTTTTCGTGATGATATATTTGAGGGGTTATTTGAGTGACAATTGGCTCTGCTGGTGGAGTATAAGCTGCAGGAGGGCAGGGACTGTGTCTGCATATCTCAGGTAGCTTTGGTATACTTCTATCATAAATAAACGCTTTGTCTAAAAGCCCTTATCTTAAGGGTCCCTACCCTCTTGCATCTTCTCATAAGTAAGAAGCAATGGTATGCTGGAGATGACTTATACTGGCTTGCGAGAGTTGATGGTTAATTTTTCAGGAATTTTAAAAGCTAGCTGTTGTGCAGACAACAAAGATGAACTGTTTTGCACATGCAGTACTGCGTTGTCAGTGAAGGCAAACACAGGTATTTAGGTGGATAGATGGGTGGACAGGCTGAACTATTAGGTATGTCTATGCAGCAGGGAGTATACCCAAGACCATGTATAGGGTTGGCAGACAATGGTTCTACAAATGTATTTGTATGTTCTGTAAGAATTCCTAGGGGTATAGTAGAACTGACAAGAGACAAGGTTGTAGTAACTTCTTGGTCACAGCCAGCTACCCAGAGGTAGTGAGTAGTTGAACCTGTGGACTTGGGACCATAGTCACTGGGGGCATCAAGCTCAATTGGTGTAACATACTACACAAAACATTGTTCCACCTCCTACTTTGGCGAGTAGTGACTGGGATCTTAAAAGCTTGCAAGCAGCCATCTAGTCGCAACGATGGGTCTCTCCTTGTCCAGAGCAAGGAAGAATGAAGAAAACCGAGATTCATGGAAACAAATTAGTCCTCATAACTGGTACCCCATTGCAATCCTCAGCCTATATGACTATGAGACCAGAAGAACTAGATGGTGCCCGGCTACCACTTTCAACCACTCAGAGGGGGATCTATGTAGAAGATGCTGGACAGAGACCAAGAACAATGTGGAACAAAACACAAAATCATTTGAATAAAAAAGAGGGGGGACCAGGTTTGCTGGTCTGATAGAGCCTGGTGGAACCGCTGAGACTATGACCCCTAGTTGCCCCTCAGGTCTAGAATTGAACCTACCCCTGTGGCTTCCAGCCCAACAAAAGACAGCCATATGAATTGAACATTTACCTGAGGTAGATACTCTCCTTGGAGAGAACAATCATGGGAGAAAGAAGGCTTGTTTTTGCACAGGGAGACAATTCATGGGGCAGGAGTGCATGGAGGGATGGACACAGGGAAGAGCTAACTATTGGGACGGAGTGGGAGGGGAGCTGTTGCATTGGGGTAAATTGTAGTCAATGTCATGAGACAACGTGTGTATGAACTGCTGTATGGAAAATGAATTTGCTCTGTAAACTTTCACCCAAATCACAGTAAAAAAAAAAAAAAAAAAAAAGCTAGCTGTTAAATACACCCATTGTTAAAAATTAAATTATGTAAGTTTAAGGTAATAAATAATTAAAACACCTCACTTACTACTTATTTTACTATTACTCATGCTCTTGAGGCTATTTATGCCTGTTATGTCTGGTGGGAATATTACATAATGTATGCTGTTGGTGGTGTAGTGCCTAAGGCATTTGACTGCTAACCAGAAGGCTGGTGGTTCAAACCCACAAGCCACTCCTTGGAAGGAAGATTGGGCAATCTACTTCTATAGTGATACCTCCTCAGAAACCCAAGGAGGGGTCGCTATGAGTCATATCCAACTTGATTACAGGCAGATTGTTGTTGTTAGGTGCCATCAAATTGGCTCTGACTCACAGTGACCTTATATATGATGGAAGAAAACACTGCCTGGTCCTATACCATCCTCACAATTCTTGCTATGCTTGAGCCCATCATTGAAGTCACTGTGTCAATCCATCTTCTTAAGAGTCTTCCCCTTCTTTGCTGACCTTGTTCTTTACCAAGTATGGTAGTTAAGGTTATGTCAGCTTGGCTGGGTCATGTTTCTGAGTGGCTTGGCAGCTGAATGTATTTATTCCCCATGATGAGATTGTAATCACATCCATGGTGGAATCTGCTGTGAGAAGCTAAGTAGTTGCCTTCAGAGTGTGGCCTCTTTCCATTATATAAGGAGAAGCTTTGAGGAAGATCTCTAGCTTTTTGGCACATCCTGGATCCTGCATCTGGCCGAGTCTTCATCTTCAGTTCCTGCTGTGTTGCATGCTGATCTTGAGATTGTGCCATTTTCCTGCCAACCTTGGATTCATCAGGCTCAGAAGCTGGCAGCTGCCTGAGTTAGGAGATGACTCTACCTCCTGTTGGCCTGGAATAAGAGGCATAGCTGAAGCCCAAGGTTGAGGGGCCTTAACCCAGCCCCTAGAGCCAGCACTCTAAATTTGGACTTCTAGCCTCCTAAACTGTAAAAGAATAAATTCCTGTTTGCTAAGCAATCCACTTGTGTCATTTCTGTTATAGCAGCACTAGAGATCCAAGGCATTGAGCATGGTTATCCTTCTCTAGGGATTGGTCCCTTGTGACAACATGATCAAAGTAACGTGAGATGAAATCTGGCCATTCTTGCTGCTAAAGAGCATCCCAGCTATACTTCTTCCAAGACAGATTTATTAATTTTTCTGACAGTCCATGGCATTTTCAGTATTCTTTGCTAACACTGCAATTCAAACACATCAATTCTTCTTTGGTCCTTCTTATTCATTGCTACTTATGTGTGCTACTTCACATCTATTCTCAATTTCCTATTCATGACATCCATCACTTTGATAGCTGGAAATTGTCCAGGGTGGGAGCACTTATCTCCCAGAAATTTTTAACCTAACCAATTAAGACTCAACATATTGTTCTATTGACTGACAACATCAGTGTTCTTGACCACAGGAATTTTGTACCCCCAGGTAGTTTGACATGTATGGAGGCATTTCTGATGATCGTAGCTAGGGGAAGAATGTTACTGGCATCTGGTGAGTAGAGGCCAGGAATGCTGCTAAACTTGCACAGAGAAACTCCCATTACAGACAAAGATCTGATCCAAAATGTCAAAAGTGCTGAGGCTGAGAAACTGTGGTCTAGATTTAAGAAAGTAATGGGGAATTGTTAATAATGTAGATTAAACTTAAAAGTATGTCATGTCTGTACTTGTTACATTGTAACTAAACAAAAAATACCCAATCTCACTGTCACTGAGTAGATTCAGACTCACATTGTAACTAGCGCAAAACAAAATTTAGAAAATATTCTTCCAGGATTTGAAATCTATTATCCTTTCAGCAAAGAAGTTGATAAACTTGTTGATGAATGAGTGAATTGCTGACATACATCTTCATCTTCCTTGTTTTATTAAATGAAGTTATCAACCAAAATTCATGCTGGAACTACACTCAATTGTCAATTGCAACCACAGACACAAGAGTTCAGTGAAAATCAATAAAAATATTCTGTAAGAATCAATTGGCCATATGAAATTTACAATAAGATTATTATAACCTAAAGCCAGTTGCTGTCAAGGCAACATTGACTCATGATGGCCTCATATGTATCAAAGTAGGACTGTGCTCCATATGGTTTACTTTTTTGGCTTAAAGAACAGAAATTTATTTTCTTACAGTTCTAGAGGCTAAAGTCTACATCAGGGTCTTAACCATGTCAGTTCCTTCTGTGCGTCTCTCTCTTCATTTCTGAAGTCTGCGAGTGATTCTTGGTGTTTGTTGGCATTCCATGGCATCTGTCATCCCCCCACGTGTGTTTCTGTGTCTAGTCTGGTGCTTTTTTTTTTTTTTTTTTTTAAATTTTATTTTGTTCTTGTTGAGAATATGCATAGCAAGACACACAATTCAACATGTGCAATTGAATGACATTGATTACATTCTTTGAGTTGTGCTACCATTCTTACCCTCCTTTTCTGAGTTGTTCATTCCCCACTAACATAAACTAACTGCACTCTAGGGTTTCCATCTGATCTTTAGAGTTGTTGCCACTTTGATCCCACACAGACAGTTCTTAAAAGAGCATAATTTGCCAAGGTAGAAATTTTTTACTCGTTAAGCTAAACTATTGTTTTGTTTTCAGAAGACTTCAGGTTATGTTTTTAGATTTAAGTTTTAAAGATTATCTGAGGGCAATATTTTCCATCCCCCTTTGCTCCAGAAAGTTTGGAGTCTATTATAATTTGAAATTCTGTTCTGCATTTCCTCCCTTTTGATCAAGATTCATCTATAGACTCTTTGATCAAAATATTCAGTAAGGATAGCCAGGCACCATACAGTTCCTCTGGTCTCATAGCAAAGGAGACAGTTGTTCATGGAGGCAATTAGTTACATATTCCATATCATCTTCCTATTCTTTACTCTCCTTTTCCCTTTGTTGATCTAGGCAAATGGAGACAAACTTTTGTGCCTTGGATTGCCAAATGTAAACTTTTAAGACCCCGGGCACTATTCCTAGAATTATGAGGTAGAATAGAAGCCCTAAAGATGTTATTAGGCCAATTAATTGGGATATCTCATGAAACCATGACCCTAAACCTCCAAAACAAGGAAAAACCCATGATGTTTTTGATTGTACATAAGCAGGCTCAAGAACTATTTTCTTTTTCATTAGTGTTGTAAATATATCTATCACATAATTTTTGCCAGTTCAACTTTTCACAGATGTACACCTTATTGACAGCAATTACAGTAATCAGCTGTTCAACTCTACCAGTAACCAATGCAGTTTTTCCATTAATAAATGGATGATATTTCAGAAGTAGATCGCCAGACTTTTCTTCTGAGGCAGCTCTGGGTGGACTTGAACCTCCCATCTTTCCGTTAGCAGCTGAGCACATTAATTGCTTGTACTACCCAGGGACTCTTCAGTTTCACCAAGGATGAGGAAATGAAGACTGAATCTAGGCAAAAAAGATGCAATTCTTATGAAGCCAACTTACGATATTCTGAATATTTTTCCCTCAGTATACAACGACTTAGTCCTGAGCACTCTGTGTATGGGATCTGAGTAATTCTGAATCTCGTATTTGTTAGCTTCAAGAATTTGGAAGGGACATCATTGTCTAGATGAGAAAGAAGTGGGAAATAGGGAAGGATCCAATCTGCCTTATCTTCATCCCAGAGAAACCTTAGGTTTGTGCCATCATTTGTGTCCACAGATTGGCTTTCAAATACATGGATGCAAACATGGATGAGGTGGGAATAAACAGTGGAATCTAGGCATGTAAGATTTGCAAGGGACTTTTGAATTCTCTAGTTCAAATACCACCCTTCACAGAGAAGGAAGCAATAGAGAAATTAAGCAACCTGTTTGCAGGGAAGAGGCTGGGCCACACCTAGGAGTTGTGGTGGTCAACCTCTTACCACTTCCCAGCCAAGGTGGGAATGATGGGGAGAAAGCAGGAAATTTAGAAACCCAGAAGAGAGATGGTGGCCCAAAGACTTGTTTTTCTCTCCCTCCTAAATTCCTGAAGTTTCCTTATGAAAAATATTCTGATATGAGAACTTAAATTGAAATTTAATGTTTCTACTCAAAGACTGGATTGATTAGATTGTAGCTTAAATTAGTGTTTGTATTTCATACACCAAAGCTTGGAAAAATGATCTGTACTTAGAGGAGTGATACAAACGTCTGGAGGTCTGGAAAATCATATGTGAAAATCTTTTTGAAATGTGGGTTTTCATGCAAATTATATTTCCAAAGGACTTGGGTGAAATTTTTAAATTAAAATACTGTAGGTGGCTGTGTATGGATTTTTTTTTGAGCAGTTGTATGAGTCATAGTGAGTTGTCTGACTTTTTCTTCTTGGCCATATGTCAGTCTAATTGTCCTTCTTGAACTTCTTGATTAATAAAGGTGATTATCTGAGACCACCTTATAAAGGTATTGTGACATGACAGTCAGTAACATATATACCATGTCAGTTAGGAACAAGTATTGTGTGACATACAATTAGGGACATGTACTCTTTGACATACTAATCAGCAACAACTACCATGTGACATGACAGTACAGGATATTTACCATGGTACATAGCAGCCAGAGACACATATCATGTGATATGCTAATCAGGGAAACTACTGTGTGACATGGTAGTTAGGTACAACTATCATAGTGGAGCTCTGGTTGCATGGTGGGTAAGGCAATTGCCTGCTAACCAGAAGGTGAGAGGTTCAAACCTACCATCTTCTCTGTGGGAGGAATACATACACAGGACTTTTCTCAATGTTTTTCAGTTCCACTGCCTCTTGTTGCAAGGTAGAATGACAAAGGAAATGAAAAATATAATTGAATGGAAGGAACATTTTGTTTTTTGAGTTAATTGTGGAACCATGTTTTGGGGAAGCCCAGCTATATTGAAAGTTAATCCACAGTTCAGATGGAGGTTTACCTACATGCAGTTGTAGTGTTTTGGAATAAATGACAGTTTTGGTGAATCAGCCTGAGTAACCCCAACCTAGGAAACATGGTGTGATGGTTATGTTTGTATGTCAATTTGGCTAGGCCTGGTTGAATGGCTGGGCAGCTGGATGTAGTATTCCCCATAATGAGACTGGTAATCAACATCATGGTGGAATCAACTGGGAGCAGCTGAGTAGCTGCCTTTGGGTATGTGGTCTGCTTCCTGTATAAAAGGAGAAGCTTTGAGAATGGTCTCTAGCCTATGGCACGCTTGGACCCTGCATGTAGCCATGTTGCTGCTCAGCAGCCTGCTATACTCTGTCGACCTTGGGACTTACAGTGGACTTAAGTTAATGGCCTGCCATGTGGATTGGTAACATTGGGACTATGCCTTTTTACTTGTCAACCTTGGGGCTTCTCAGCTTCAGCAGCCAACAGTTTTCTGAGTGAAGAAATGCCTCTAGCTCCAGTGGGCCGGGAGCAGGAGGCAGAGCTGGACCCCAAGGTTGAGGGGATTTCACCCAGCCCTAGAACCTGGCACTGTGAACTTGGACTTTAATATTAAAGCCTCCAAATTGTAAGAATAAACTCCTGTTTGTTAAGGCCATCCCATTTGTGGTATATTCTTGTCAGAGTGGCACTAGGGAACCAGAACACATGGTAAATGA
Source organism: Orycteropus afer afer (assembly GCF_000298275.1). Taxonomy (NCBI): domain Eukaryota; kingdom Metazoa; phylum Chordata; class Mammalia; order Tubulidentata; family Orycteropodidae; genus Orycteropus; species Orycteropus afer. The sequence continues at coordinate 2,308,257 of NW_006921724.1, forward strand.
TTTAACCTCATTCTGGGAAAGACATTTTTCAGCTGTCCATTCCCTACCCATACTTTGGTTGCCTTAAACCCATTGTTGTTGAATCCATTCCAACTGATGGTGACCCTATAGGGTACAACTGCCCCATAGGATTTCCAAGACTGTGATCTTTATGGAAGCAGAGTGCCACAACTTTCTCTCTACAGAGTGGCTGGTGGATTTGAACCACCAACCTTTCAGTTAGCAGCCAAGTGCTTAACTGTTACCTCCTCTGTAGGAATGTGGGATCATCAGGGCCTGGCTTAGTACAGATGTATTGCCTCTAGGTCAGACCAGTACTGACCAGCTGATTAACAGATGGGTCATATGGTCCCAAAGGATATGGAGCAATGTGGAGGGGAGTCAAGGCACTAGACTATGTTAATCTGCATTGATGCTGTGTCAGTTTGGATGACCCTGAATATAAAGGTCATTTCACCTAGGAGCTTGTGTGATGTTAGAGATGAAAAGGGAACTCTTCTTTCTCCTGAGAATGTAGGGTCTTTGGCAAAAATGGCTAATGAGTCTGTGCAACTATGCTCAGATACACTGCCTTGGTTTTAGATTTATGCAACCATAGTGCCTAAGGCATTTGACTGCTAACCAGAAGGTTGGAGGTTCAAACCCATCAGCCACTCTTCAGAAGGAAGATTGGGAAATCTACTTATGTAGAGATACTGCCTTGGAAACCCAAGGAAGGGTTGCTATGAGTTGAATTGATTCAGTGGCAGTGAG
>NW_006921724.1:2309417-2354274 GCF_000298275.1 Orycteropus afer afer
GTGGGTTTAAACCACCAGCCTTCTGGTTAGCAGTCAAATGCCTTAGGCACTATGCCACCAGAGCTCCCATAAGTTAGGGAACTGACTGGGAAGAAATGGGATTCTGAAAACTGGAATGGGATATATGAGAAGATCCTAATGAAGCCAGGGATACTGATCCCTAAATTCTGCCCAGGGTTTTTGGCCCTTTCCCTGTCCGAGCAGGTTAAACATGTTTTACCTGAAGAATCTGTAATGGTCTCCTCTGAGGTAATTGTCTTTCAAGGTATTGTTGATTCTCATTAGGAATTAACTAATCCTTTTTGCTTCTAGAAGAAACAAACTGGACTCAAGTTCCAGCAGGCCTCAGAGTTACCTGTGGCCATTGTCCTGGGTTAACTATGCATTAAGGAAAGGGAAATAATCAGACTTTTTGGGATCACCAAACATTGGATCTGAACTGACACTAATTTCTGGAGATCCAAAACATTACTGTGGTTCACCAGGCAGAGTAGCAGCTCACGGAGATAGGGTGATCAATGGAGTTTTAGCTCAGATCTGTCTCACAGTGTGCCCAGTGTGTTCCTGAAACCATCCTATAATTATTTCCCCAGTTCTGAAATGCCACATCGGAATAGACATACTTAGTAACAGAATCCCCTCATTGGTTTGCTGACCTATGGAGTGAGGGACATTATGGTAGATGAAGTCTAGTGGAAGCCACTAGAGCTGCTTCTACTTATAAAAATAGTAAATCAAAATTAACACTGCATTTCTGGAGTGACTTCAGAGATTAGTTTCACAATCAAATTTAAAGATGCAAGGGTGGAAATTTCTATCACACCGTCACTCAATGTGTCTATTTGGCCTCTACAGAAGAGAGAAGGATCTTTGAGAATTACAATAGAATATTGTGTACTTAATCTGGGGTACCTACAATTGCAGCTGCTGTTCCAGATGTGATTTCATTGCTTGAATAAACTAACACATCCCCTGGGAACTGGTATATAGTCACTGAACTGGAAGATGCTTTTTTTTTTTCCCCCTCTATTCTTATTAGTAAATACCACCAGAAGAAGTCTGGTTTCAGATGGCAAGGCCAGCAATAGATTTCATTGTCCTGCCTCAGGAATATGTCAACTCTCCACCCTATAACATAATATAGTCTTCAGGGACCTTGCTCACCTTCCCCTTATACCAGATATCATGCCGGTTTATTACATTGATGACTTTATACTGATTGGACTGGTAGCAGGAGGTAGCAAGTACCCCATACATATTCAAGTATACTTGCCTGTCAGAGGGTGGGAAATACACTTCATAAAAATTTAGAAGTCTTCTACTTAAGTGAAACTTCTAGGGTCCAGTGGTGTGGGGCATGTCAAGAAATCCTTCAAAGTGAAGGATAAATTGTTGCATCTGGCCCTTCCCAAAACCAAAAAAGAGACACAATGCCTAGTGGGCCTCTTTGGATTTTAGAGGCAACATATTTCTTATTTGAGTGTGCTGATCTAGTCCATTTACTGAGTGGTCCAAAAAGTTGCTAGTTTTGAAAGGGGCTCTGAACAAGAGAAGGTCTGCAACAGGTTCAGGCTGCCATGTAAGCTGCTGTGCCACTTTGCCCATATGATCCAGCAGATAATAGTGCTTGAAGTGTCAGTGTTAGATAGAGATGCTGTTTGGAGCCTTTGTGAGGCCCCTATGGGTGAATCACAGTGCAGACCCTTAGTATTTTGAAGTAAATCCCTCCTGCCCTCTGCACATAACTACTTTCCTTTTGAGAAACAGATTTTGGCTTTCTATTGGACTTGGTAGAGACTTAACACTTAACCATGGATTATCAAGTTACCATATGACCTCAGGCTGTACAATATGAACTGGATGTTGCCCGACCCACCAAACCACCAAATTATAAAGTTAAGCATGCAGAGTATCAATCCAACATGAAATGGAAGTGGTATATATGAGATTGGGCTTGAGCAGAACCTGAAGACACAAGTATGTTGTGGGAGCAAATAGCCCAAATATCCATGGTCCTTTCTACTACATTACACATTTTATCTCTCAGCCTCCACCTATGGGGCTCATGGGGAGTTCCCTATGGTCAATTAATTGAGGAAGAGAAAACTTAGGACTGTTTTATAGTTCTGTACAATATACAGGAACCACCTGAAAGTGAACAGCTGCAGTACTAAAATCCCTTTCTGGAAATCCCTGAGGGAAAACCATAAAGGGAAATCCTCCCAGTTGGCAGAACTTGGAGCAATGAACCTAAGTGTTCATTTTAACTGGAAAGAAAAAAAGACCCGAGGTACAAGTCTATTAATTGATGAACTGTGGCTAAGAGTTTGGCCGGATGGTGAGAAACTTGAAAGGAACATGATTGGAAATTGATGACAAGGAGGTCTGGGAAGAAGTATGTGGAATGGGTGAAGAATATGAAGGTATCTGTGACCCATGTGAATACTCACTAAGGAACGACCACAGCAGAAGAGGATTTTAAAAATCAAGTGGACATACCAGGTAGATGCACTCTCTAGAACAATCAACCACCGGGGATTAGAAGGGAAGCATTTGCACAGGCAGAAAGGAAGAGAGGCAGGCATGCATAGGCAAGAATGACACAGGGGAAGAGTAACCACAGGGAGGAAGTGAGATGTGAGCTGTTACACTGTGGGGAATATAACCAGTGTCACAAAACAATGTGAATTAACTGTTGAATGTGAAATGAATATGCTTTGTAAAATTTAACCCAAATTACAATAAAAAGTTAAAAAAAAAATCAAGAGGACAGGATGACTCATCTGTGGATATCAGTCAGACTCTTTCCCAAATCACTGTTGCCATTGACCATTCATGAACAAAGTGGCAGGAATAAAGGATATGCTAGGGCTCAGCAAAATGTACTTCCATTCACCAACGGAACCTGGCTACAGAAACGCAGAATGCCCAATCTACCAGCAGCAGAGTGTCCTGATATTGCACCTTCCCTGGAGTGATCAACCTGGTGATAGGTTGATTACATTGGACCACTTCCATTATGGAAAAGGCAGCTCTTTCAATACTTACCTATTCTGGATATAGATATGCCTTCCTTACATGCAATACTTCTGCCAAAACTACCACCCCTGGACTTTCAGAATGCCTTATCCACTGTCATAGTATTCCACACGTTATTGATTCTGATTACAGAATTCACTTCACTGCAAATGAAGTGCAGCAATGAACCACTTCATATGTTCATTTCATATGTTACCCATTATCTGAAGCAGCTGAAGCAGAACAATGGAATGGTCTTTTGAAAACTTAGTTATGGCACCAGATAGGTGGAGATACCTTGCAGGCTTGGGGCAATGTTTCCCAGGTGACTGTATATGATCTAAATCAGCCCCCAACAGATGCTTCTTTTTCTCTCATAGCCAGGATTCATGGGTCCAGGAATCAGAGTGGTTCCATCCACTAGCACCTCTAGTTATCCATTAGCAAATATTTTGTTTCCCATCCTCATGACCTTATGCTCTGCTGATGTAGAGGTCTAAGTACCAAAGGGAGGACTACATTCACCAGGAGACACAACAGCAATTCCATTAAAATGGAAGCTGAGATTGCAACCTGGGAAATTTGAGCTCTCTGTATCTCTGAATCAACAGGGAAGGAAGATTAATCCTAATTTCCAAAGATCATTGAAGGTAAGAAAGTATGTGTCTAGAATATAGGAGATTCTTTAGGGCATATCTTAGTAGTCTCATGTCCTGTGATTAAAGTCAATGGAAAGGTACAACAACCCAATTGAGGTAGGACTTCTAATGGCCCAGACCCTTCAGGAATGAATGAGTCACCCACTAGGCAAAGTATAATCACTAGCATCAGTGCTTGATGACAAAGGGAATATAGAATGGCTAGTGGAAGAAGGTAAATTATAAATACGAGATAGATCATATAACAAGTTGCAGAAATGAAGACAATAATAGTTATGATTTTTCTTAATTTTTAAATATTTGTATATATGTTGTTGTGTTGTTAGGTGCTGCCAAGTTGGTTCTGACTCATGACCTCATGTACAACAGAACAAAACACTGTGCCATCCTCACAATCCTTGCTATCCTTGAGCCCATAATTGGAGCCACTGTGTCAATCCATCTCATTGAGGGTCTTCTCCTTTTTCATTGACCCTGTACTTTACCCAGCATGATATCCTTCTTCAGGGACTGGTCTCTGTCTGACATGTCCAAAGCAGGTGAGACAAAGTCTGGTCATTCGTGCTTCTAAGGAGCATCCAGCTGCACTTTTTCAAGGATGGATTTGTTCATTCTTCTGGCAATACATGATATTTTCAGTATTCTTTGCTAACACTACCATTCAAAGGGATCAACTCTTGTTCATTTGTATATATACATTAACCAAATATTTTTGTTTTATTCCTTCTCTTATTTCTTTATTATCTAACATAAGATGTATTATCTTAATTAACTTTATATATCAGTATTTAAAGTATAGGATAAGGAGCTCTGGTGGTGTAATGGCTAAGGCATTTGACTGCTAACCAGAAGTTTGGTGGTTCAAACCCACCAGCCACTCTGTGGAAAGAAGACTGGGCAACCTACTTCCATAAAGATTTACCACCTTGGAAATCCAAAGGAGGTCACTGTGAGTCAAAGGAGAGTCAGGAACATCACCCAAGGACTTTTCTTTCTTGTCTGGGAAAAGAGTTAATGTGTTTTCTGTTGTATGCATAATATTTAAGTTATATTTCATGGAATTTTTATTTTTGGTATTTTCCTTCTTTGGAGATTAAGTATGGTTTAAGGATATGTGTATAGTTGCCAAGATAACAAAGTTGGACTTTTCTGGATATATTAACATGACTAGGCTACACTCCTCAGTTATTTAATCAAACAGTAATCTAGGTGGTGTTGTGAAGGTATTTTGTAGATTAAATTAAAGTTCATAATCAGTTGACTTAAGTAAGGGATTATCTTAGATAATTTGGATGGGCATGATTGAATCATTTGAAAGCCCTTACAAGCAAAACTGAAGCTTCCCTAAGAGAAGAAGAAACTCTACTTGTGGATAGAAGAAGCTTCAGGAAGGGGTCCATGAATTCCAGTCTGTCCTTCCTGATGACTTACCCTAAAGATTTCAGATTTGCCTAGCCAGCTACATTATCATATAATCCAACTCCTTATAAAGCGTTTCTTAATACATATCTCCTACTAGTTCTGCTTCTCTGGTAAACCCTGACTGACACACTCGATCTCACCTTCTTGTGGGTGTGTGGGTGTGGTATCCGCTCATCCACCTGTGATCCATCAGAGACCCTACAGGTGGCAACAGCAGTGGGACTGGAAGCACTGCTGGACCCAAGGACAGTTTATGGATAATTAATTTTGATCATTAGTAAATAACATTACAGATTGAGGTAGCTGCTGTCAAGTTGACTCCAACTCATGGCAACTTCATGTACAACAAAATGAAATGTCGCCTGGTCCTGCATCATCCTCATGATCACTGCCATGTTTGAGTCCACTGTTGCAACTATTGTGCCAATTCATCTCACTGAGGACTTTCCTCACCTTCAATCCTCTACTTCACTACTCACTGATCCACTACTTAACAAAACATGATGCCCCCCTCCACTGCCTGATTCCTCCTGACAATCCATAGCTAGCAAGTAAGACAATGTTCTGTTATGATCCATAAGGTTTTCATTGGCTAATGTTCACAAGTAATTGCTAGGCCTTTCTTTGTAGTCTACCTCAGTCTAGAAGCTCCACTGAAGCTTGCCCCTTATAGGTGACCCTGCTCATATTTGAAATGTCAGTACCATAGCAACCTGCAAGCCACCACAGTATAACAGACAGACAGACATGGTGGAAATAATATTATAATAACCATCAAATTTATGATTAATGTTTTTTGGTTGAGATTGATGTAGATTGAGCATCACTTTGAACATCCTAAAGCATAAATATTTGGGGAAAAAAGGGAGAGAAATTCTCTAGAAAAATAAGTTTGAGACATGATATGAAAGATATTTCTCTATTTCAGGTATTTTCAGTGCCTTTACAATATGACTGAACATGAGTGGTCTAGAAGGGAACATAATAGGCAGTGCTGAACAATCATATTTGAACATGGAATACTTTTGTTTTTTCCTTTGAGTATTACAACATTGAGATTGCATGAGCGGTGTTTTAAGAAACAGTTATGCATCCTTCTATGGTCCATAAATAAAATTCTGAATGGGAAGTATCTAATCTCATTCACTTGCCTTATATTTTACACATGATAAATTGTAATTGGACCATGATCCTACTTTTTAAGACATTTTATAATAAAAACAAAGAAGCAAATATTAAAGAATATTCCAAAATTATATTTGAAAGAATTTTTATATCCTAAGCTCAAAGGATAGCCGCTCTGGTGGTGAAGGCATTTGACTGCTAATTGAAAGATCGGTGGTTCAAACCTGCTCTGTGGAAGAAAGATGAAGCAGTCTGCTTCCATAAAGGTTTACAGCCTTGGAAATCCAGTGAGGGTTACTGAGTCAAAATTGACTCAATGACAGTGAGTTTGGTTTTTGGTTTGGGAGTCTCAAAGGATACCTATTAGACAAAAGAGTGTGCTAAGAGAATTTATAATTAGCTGCATATATTATTATGTTTATACCCACTTGGTGAAGGAGAAATCTTTTAGTCTGTATAGCTAGGATTCCTTGATAGAGACACACACTTTAGAGTAGAAGTTCAACCAATTTATAAGGTACTGCAGATGGAAATTACCTCTTTTTATTCAGCCACTTAATATTTATTTTAGGATCATCGTACTCTTAAATTCTACTCTATGGTTTTTTTCAACAATGGAAAAAAAATTAAAGTAAATTAAATATTCTAAATGGGTTTAATTTTAAAAGAAATTATAAAGCTCAAGAGACTTCAGTATTCTACTGAATTATGATTATGCTGCCACCTTAGTATTTTCCTTTTTTTTTATCTGGATAGCATATGCTTTTCCTGCTCTTTACTATCTTCCAGCCAAAGATTTTTGGGTGGTTATTTGGCTTTTTTATCATCTTTCTTTTATATTATTTCTAAAAAATTATTCATTAAATATGATAAAATACATTTGAAAAATATGTAATTTCAAAAAAAATACATATAATTTCAGTAGTTCAAGATATATGACATTATTTCTTTAAGCTGTAGTATATATGTTGTACTGTAGCACTAACTTAGGATACTGCCAAATGATTGCCTCCTTTCAGGAAAAGTGATGAGTTCATCTGAAAAATCTTTTTACATCCAAAGTACATTGGAGAATTCATAATTACTGAGAAAATCTATCTTTTTATGTGCACATCTTTTGTTCTAAAATGATTTTTAGCCTTTGTAGGGCAATCATAGGGCCTTATGGGCTTCTGTGTCCCTGGGGTGTTAAACAATGATCTGTATACACTAGGTGCTGCATGTCTGCTTGTGGATGATATTCATTGTTTCTTCAGCTGATATTGCCTGGATGGGTTCCCCTTATGGGATAGGGCAGTGAAAGGTTGAAGGAGTGTGGGAGGTGGGTCACAGTCATCACAGCTTAGTAGGGGATCTCCAGATGTATTTCAAGGGGGGGATTCTGGGTTCTAGCCTCTGCTCCATCACAAGGCTGCATGTACTGGGCAAGCCACTTAACTCTCTTGTCTTCATTTTCAAGGTTAGACACAATGTCCTATTTATCTTTGTCTCCCCAGTACCAGGATAATTCCTGGTAAGAAAAATAGAGTTTTTATTTTTTCTTTCTGCTGTTTTACTCCATGGGAGTAAGGGAGGATGTGAAACTACTAATGGTCTCTTTCATTCTGCCTCCTTCACTTCTCTCCTCCCTCCCCAAATAACAGACAACTATACATTCACATAGAAGTGGCTTCTTTGGCGGAGATGATGGGGTTGTTGACTTTTCTTAGTAATTGTATTCTTATCATGGAAACTAGAATTTAACATGTTTCATAATAAATTCATCATCTCTCATTCTCTCCAGTAATTCATATAGGAGTTACCCTTCCCAACACCTGTAGTAGGGCTTATTTGGTTAATTACAGGCAAAGATTTTGGTCTTTGTCCTTGGTTCATGAGAGATAACCTCTAAAACCTCGACCTTTCCCCAGTGATTGAAGTTAGTCTTTGATGAGGACTCCAGAGAACACCTGAGGGGTGGGGACTGACTAAACCAGAAAGACTTATTGTGTGGTTTCAACTTTGCAATACTGACTGATTTCAGGGGAGAGGGGCTGGAGTTTGAATTATGTAATGTGACCCACCCCAAAAAAAGAAAATCTCTGGACATGGAAACACCGTGGGCTTCCTGGTTGGTGAAAGATATCAATGCATGAGGGAAGGTAGTGTGTCCCTTTTTGAGACATGTAAGCCCCTTGTTGGAAACCTTCCCAGACCTCACCCCCTCTCTCTCTTCATTTGTATCCTTTTTGCTATAATAAAACTGTAACCATAAGTATAGTGTTTTCCTGAGTTCTGTGAGTCATTCTAGTGAATTATTAAACCCAAGGAGTAGTGGGAGTCAGCAGGCCAGACTTGAGGAAGGCCTGGAAACTCTTAAGATCGTGGCTGATAACCTGAGGTGGTAGGGGAACCCCTGAATATGTAGCCAGCAGGTTAAAAGTGAGGGTGTCATGGGGACTATCAAACTTGTGGGTGGTATCTGAAGTACTGGGCAGACTTGGCAGTCGTGAGGACTATGCCCTTTAACTTGTGGTTAGGGTGAGAAGAGGAAGTGTTGCATGGGCTGCTGATGTCAGAACAGAATTGATAATAAATTTATTTGGATTGATCAATATTTGGTGTCAGAGAAGTGGGGTTTGATTTCTTCATAGGGCTATATAGCACTGCTAAATATTACCTACTCAAAATCTTAGGGTAATATTTACACCATATCTCCTGTGTTCTCCAATCCAGATACTGAATTTGGAAGATACTTCCTCTAGTCCCACTGCTAAAAATACCCTCTAGGTATGCTTATTCCACCTTTTCTCAGATCCTCTTCATTTCACACACTGGGCCATGAATACTTCTCTTCATCTCTTGGTCTCTTGCCATGATTTTTCCTTAACATGTTTTTATATCATTATTTTAAGAACTTAAGTGGTTCCCCATTTTTATTAAACCAAATCTTATATATGCTATCTAACACTGAAGCATTTAAGAGCAAGGATTCTGGAATCAAAAGGCTTGGATTTCAAACCTGGCTCTGCCACCTGTTGGATGTTACTTCAGGTAAGTTCCTTAACCTTTCAGATCTCAGTTTCCTCACCTCCAAAATGACAACAAAGCATCAATCTTACAGGATTGTTTTGTGGGCTATATAATTTTTTTGTTGTGGGAATTTTAGGAGTTAATAGCAACTCATACTTCGGGCTTTGATTGTTGTTAGTGTTAGTTGCCGTTGAGTTGGCTCTGACTCATGGTGACCTTATGTATAACAGAATGAAATGATGCCTGGTCCTGCACCATCTTCATGATTGTTGATATGTTTGAGTCTATGGTTGCGGTTATTGTGGCAATCCAGTTTATGGATGATTTCCCTTGTTTTTGCTAACCTTCCACTTTAACAGCCATCATGCCCTTTCTAGTGGTTGGTCTTTCCTGATGATATGTCCAAAGTGAGCAAGATGAAGACTTACCATCCTTGCATAAAACTATTCTCAGCACAGCTCTTCTATTCCCATGAAGCAAAAGGTCCTTGTTGCACTCACTTCCCAATCCTATCTTTGCTTCTTTTCTCAATCCATTTCCTTTAGCCAGAAATGCATTTCTGCATCCTTTCCCCAATGGTCAGTTTCACTTTCCTCGGCTCCTCTCTGACTTTACTTAGCAATGATCCAGCTTTTGTTTCTTGACCCTTTGCACCTGTGCCTGCTCTGTACAACTTTATGCTTGAACCATGATATCTGCTACTTGTACTTTGTCTTCTGGCAGACATCGTCTGTGCTTTCAAGGCAATGTCATGTTTTCTAGCACTTAGAATAAAGACTAGCTCATGGTTACTACTTTTATTAAGTATTCCTTGTTAAGTATTACACTAGGTTGATTAGAGGTGAGACGGTAACATCTTTTTCTGAAAGTTAAAATGCATTTTTAAAGATCAGCATAATAAAGTGGAGTTCATGGCCACCATGTCAGATGTCACTTGGGGAATCACATAACACAAATCTTGCCTATTTGTTTGAAGGAAATTAAGTATCTTGTGCAGATGTCTCAATATAGCTCTTTTATCAGTGTTCCCAGTATCTGTAAGTACAAAGAGATGCTTCATTGGGGATTGAAAAGGAATCTTAACCTTTACAGAAGACACAGTAGCAATGGATTCTCACGTGTGAAACTAGGGACCACCACCCTTGACTTGTAGCTCAATACACCTGGAGCCCATTGTATCAAGAGACCAGAGTAATCTCTACAGGTAAGAGACCCAGGAATAACCATTGTTTTGGAAGTACAAGGAAATGTTCCTGATAGTCTTGGCATCCCATCAATCTGGCAGCATATGTTTGAAAACAGGAATGGAAAACCTGACTGAAGGCATTAGGCTATTCTTCCTCCTCCATACTAGAGAAAGATATATGCTTCATCAATAGCAGAGATTTTATTTGAGCAGAAGCTTCAAAGGGATGTCTAATGAAACATGATGCTGATGGGAATATGATTTTAGCCCTCAGCCAGAGAGATGCTAGAGAAATTCCAAAGGAAAGACTTGTTCTTCTCACCCATTGCTATTTTGCTTTTTCAAAATCAATGTTTTCATAGATCTGACTCCTGAGTCCTCCTGTTTCTAAGATTGTTGCACTAGCCCTCTGAACATAACTACCTCTTCCTAGAGGATATGGAAAAAGAATATGCTACAAATTGGGAGGTATTTGCCTTTGATTTTTTAGTATTTTCCCAAATTTTACAGAATGAGCTTGTATTATTTTTATAATGGAAAAAGTAAGTTATACTTACTTATAATAGCATTGATTGTATGTATTGGATCTTGCTTTAGAATTGATGTTAGATAATACTGTGCTTGAGAAACTACTATGACTGTCATATCCATTGCAAATTTTTTGTGAGACTTTGAGACCTACTGACCCTGGCCACTTCCACTGCGTTTCCTTTTATGTTTCAACACCCATCCTGTATTTGAATCAAGACAGTTTTCCCCATTACTGTAACCCCTTCCCCGCCCCCCACCTTGTGTGTGCCCTTTGCTCTGCCTCTGTTTATGTCTCATCCTCTCAGCTGGAGCATCCCGCTTTTCACTCCTGCCTCTGCAAACCCAACCCACCTCTCCGAAGGAAGATGGGGCAATCTACTTCCGTAGTGATACTGCCTCGGAAACTCAAGGAGAGGTTGCTATGAGTCGAGCCCGACTTGACGGCACATAACAACAACAACAAAGACACTGAGACAAATGGGATTCAGGTTAGCTTCTGGCTTGGTTCTTATCCCAACAGGTATGGGAGATGTCCAGTTTTACCTCACTGCACAGATGAAAGATGAGGCAGTGGGGAGGGCTCTGGCTGCCTGCTTTCCCTGGGTTGGTCTGGGCTTATTCATTCTTTGTGCAGATTAGAGACCAAGCTTGGGTCAGAAATACTACTATGGGAGTCTAAGATACTGAAAGAATGTGGCCTGCTGGCCTTGCCTTCTAACAAAGGGCCTTAGAAAGCATGTTAGGGACTGAAAGTTGGGATGGGATGAGAGACAGCTGCTGCCACGGGTGAGTCTATCACATGGGCACATGCCTGCTCCTGTCAGCAGGGTGCAAACAGCAGAGCTCTCTCCTCCAACCCACAAGCCATCCTGCATGTCGACAAATGGAGTTTTCGATAATGTGAGTCGTGATAGAAGTTTCTTTACTCAGGCAATTTTCCCCCAGGATGTTAAGTTTGATTCCTCTCTTTTGCAAGTAGACGAGCTGCCTCAACTGGTCGTCAAATATTTTCACACACAAGCATTATCCAAAACCTTGGCAGAGACAAGTGACAGGGATGTGTTCTCAGAGGCATGAGTATTACATTTAGAAAGAAAGGAAGCATTTTACCTTCTAGACAAAGGAGCCCTGGGAAGTACCTCTCCCTGCCTTAGTCAGGGACAGGATTCACTTCTAACAACAAAGAGATGACTCATACTTTCAGAGGGGCTTTGTAGTTTGAAAGACACTTAAAACAATGGTGATGATAAGAAAGATGAGGAAGTTTATGTTGTTGTTGTTGTTAGGTGGCACCGAGTCTATTCTGACCCCATATAATGACCTCATATGGCAGAGTAGAGCTTCTTTATAGGAAATAGTGTCACTACCTCTGTGGTAAATCATGGTGTTACCCCAGCCCCCCCATAGACCTCCTCCTGTACCAGACCACACAGAATCCTTAGTAATGTTTATTATCAATTTTAACTCTAGACTAATCTGTGATAAATATAGTTGTAAATTGCTTAAATGTAATATTTCTTAGAGTATATGAATACTAACAACAAAACTTCTGTGAAATCTTTCTTCATTGCATTACGTTAGTTACATTATTAGTAACTGAGCAGAAAATTTTTGTGATTTTTCTCCTTCTTTTCTTTCATTCACTACTTCATTCTCAAAACAAGTTATTGATACAGGTTCACAAATACTAGTATTGGAGCTAAAACATGAGAAGATTTGACAAACTCATCGACTATAAAAATACTAGCAGCAATGAAAACAACAGTGAATGCTGGTACCTCGTGCTGATGAAACCATGTGATTCGAAGCATCATTGTAGTTGGATACTAATGACAGCTCTGACCAGGGCACATTAAAAAATTCAAAAAGTAAAGTAATATAGAGTTCCAGCTTTGTAGGTATATTGAGACATAAAAGATGGGTTTATGAAAAATGTTTTTGTTATTAATTAACTACAAGGATGTTTATTTTAAATAATAATTTCTATTGAAACACTGCACAAAAGTTTTATAAATTGTCAGTTTGGTGTCATTCCCTCTGAGAGTGTCACTTTGTGTGGTCTGCACCCCCAGAACCCCCTGCCCCAGTGACACCACTACCATAGGGTTTCCTGGCAAATTGCCAGGCTTTTTCTCTTGCAGAGCTGCTGGGTGGGTTCAAACTGGCAATCTTTTAGTTAGCAGCCAATCACTTAATTGCTGCACCATTAGGCTCCTAAGAGTTGGCATCTCTTGTTACAAGAGATAGTGATAGCAACCTACACTTAATATTTACTCTGAATCAGGCACTGTTCAAGCATATTATGAACATAAACTCATTTAATCAATACAACAACCAAGATAGGGTCTATCATTATCCATCCCAGAAGAGGAGAAAACTGCCACTAGAAAGACCAAATAACTTGACTAAGATTGCATATTCAGTAAGAGGCAGGACAGAATTTGAATTTAGTCCTCCACATCAAAATTCTATGGCCTTTCTCCAATCCTGTTGCCTTCAACCGCATCCTGTTAATAGTTAACAGTTACAAATTCAGCATTGCTCCTGCCCACAGGGGTGGACAGCAAAGGGCTTTTGCCTGGAAATAAAACATACTACATGGAAGGTTGGGCAATCCTACTTCCGTAGTGATACTGACTCGGAAACCCAAGGAGGGGTCGCTATGAGTCGGGGCCGACTCGACGGCAAACAACAACAACAACAACAACATACATAATACTACATACATACAGTGATAGATTTAATTAATGTTCACTCCTATCGTCACCATCAAAAGTCTACAAAGGAGCCCTGGTGGTGCGGTGGTTAAGCACTTGGCTGTTAACCGGAAGGTTGGTGGTTTGAATCCACAAGTTCCTTCTTGGGAGAAAGATGTGGCAGTCTGCTTCTGTAAAGATTAACCCACTGCCATCAACCTGATTCTCACTCTTAGCAATCTTCATTGGGTTTCTAAGGCTGTAAATCTTTACGGAAGTAGATTGACTCATCTTCCTCCTGTGGAGCAGCTGGTTGGTTTGAACCACCGATCTTGGGGTTAGCAGCCAAATGCCTTACCCACTACACCACCAGAGCACCTTTCTGTAAAGATTACAGCCTTGGAAACCATATGGGGACAGTTCTTTTCTGTCCTATAGGATAACGGCGAGTTGGAATCAACTCGATGACGAGAGATTTATGGGTCAATTGTTGTTGTTGTTGTTATGTGCCATTGAGTCGGTCCTGACTCATAGCCACCCCTCCTTGGGTTTCCGAGGCAGTATCACTACAGAAGTAGATTGCCCCATCTTCCTTCCGAGGAGTGGCTGGTGGATTTGAACCGCCAGCCTACTGGTTAGCAGTCAAGTGCCTTAGGCACTATGCTACCAGAGTTCCCTGTGGGTCAATAGTCACATCTTAATCCCCAGCACCTGTGAATATGATACCTCACATGGCCAAAGAGACTTTTTCAGATATGATTCAGTTAAGGGTCTTTAAATGAGGAAATTATCAATGTAACCACAAGGTTCTTTTAAGAGGGAAGTGGGAGGCTCAGAGTCAAAGAAGGACATGTTATGGCAGAAGCAGAAGTTAGAGTGATGTGGGGCCACAAACAAAGGAGCCCAGGTGCTCTCCAGAAAACAGAAAAGAATTCTTCCCTAGGGCCTCCAGAAGGAACCAGCCCTACCAACACCTTTGTTTTTCATGTCTATAATTTTTTATTATAGTATTTACATTATCTCTCCTCTTTCTTTTGTATGTTGTCTTTCTCTTTACAGAAATTAATCTGTGTCATGTCTATTATGTAGTTAGTGATTTTTCTTCCCCTCCCCTGTCTTCCTCTCTTTTCTACTCCCCTCCCCTCCATTCCCATCCTGGTAATTATCAAAGAATATTTCTTTCTGTGTGTAAACTTTTCCTTGACTTTTTACAATAATGGACTCATTCAGTATTTGTCCTTTTGTGATTGACTTATTTCATGGAGCATAATACCTTCAGGCTCATCAATGTTGTGAGGTGTTTCATGGATTCTTCATTATTCTTTAATGTTGCATATTATTCCATTGTGTGTATGACCCATAGTTTTTTTATCCATTCATCCACTGATGGGTGCTTAGGTTGTTTCCATCTCTTTGCTATTGTGAATAATGCTGCAATGAACATGTGTGTGTGTGTGTGTGTGTGTGTTTGTATTTGTGATCTGGCTTTTACTTCTCTAGGATAAATACTTAATAGTGGATTGCTAGGTCAAATGTTATTTCTCTTTCCAACTTTTTAAGGAAGGGCCATATTGTTTTCCACAGTGATTGTTCCATTTGACAGTTCCACCAGTAGTGTACGAGAGTTCCAATCTCTCTACACTCTTACCAGCATTTGTTGTTTTCTGCCTTAAACTTTGCTATCATTGCTGGGGTAGGAGATGATATCTCATTGTTGTTTTGATTTTCCCTACCAATACTTTGATGTGAAAACTATTGACTTCCAGAACTGTAAGATATTAAATATATGTGTTGCTTTAAGCCACTAAGTTTATGATAATTTGTTACAGCAATAGTCAGAAACTAATGCACACATCTAATACATAATACATACAGACAGTCAGACAGCTCATTTTAGTGCTGGGCTTTCTCACTTGGACTCCCTGCTCCTTTTCCCTTCCCCTGGGGACCTGGGTGCCCAGTATGCCTGGCTTCCCTTCATAGTCATATCTTTTCCCTACCCCTCCGGTCCCTGGTTTTGGTTTCCAAGGAACCCTTTCCGGTTTGTGGCTCAACTTCAATGGATATGACAGATACTCTGGAAGCTTCACAGTCCAGGCCCCAGAATGTTGCTAACTTTATCAGGGGAGGAAGAGTAGGTGAGTCAGGCTGCCTTGCTGGGGAAGCTGGGCAGCCCCCTTTCTTGTCCCTGTCTCTGCCTCATCTCTCTAAGTGTGGAGATTGATACACATTCATCCAGGGTGACCATTCATCACTCAGGGTGACTGCACATCCTAGTTTGTGTCACACAGTCTAGATTGTGCCTGTTGCCCTGGTGCCAGTGTTATAAGCTGCCCCCTTTGCTCATTCACATGACCTGGCTTGGACCATCAATTTTACAGTTGTTTCAACTCTACTAACTTCTTAGTTGCCTGCATGTAACTTAGTCTTTGAGCATATTTCATTCCAGGCTGGCTTCCTCCTGCCACCTAGAACACTTCCTATAACAACCTCTACGCCATAGGATCGCCCACAAAATTGTCAAGCCACACCTTTAATTTTCCAGAGGAGGATGCCTCGTTCTAAAGAAGTTAAGGAGGCTCTGCTCAAAGTCACACAGAAACCAGTGCCAAAATGAGACCTAGGACTCAGGAATCTTGACTTCATCTGGTGATGCTTCCATGAGGAAAATCCACCTCATGGATTCACATAACTCAGTGCACAGCCTCTGACCAGAAGGAAGTGATGCATCACTGAAACACTGGTGTAACCTGCTGGTCCAAGTACCTGAATACTGGTATTTTGCAGGCTTTTGTTGGAGGGTTTGTTTCCTTTCTCAACAAGTTTTGCTGTTTCCCATTGAGGCCTGTCTAAGGAGCTCTGGTAGCACAGTGCCTATGGTATCTGACTGCTAACCTGAAGGTTGGTGGTTCAAACCCACCAGCCACTCCACAGAAGCAAGACTGGGCAATCTACTTCCATAAAGATTTACCACCTAGGAAACCCAGTGGGGGGTTGCCGTGAGTTGGAAATGACTCAACAGCAGTGGGTTTGGTCTCTTTATATATATATATATACATATTTTGTATTGAGGCCCATTTAAGTTTTCTCCATGTGCTTACTTCCTTTTCAGCTCTTTTTCACCCTCCTACCTTTGCAACTCTGCTTCTAAACTCTCCAAACCGTTCTCCATTCACTCATTCAATAGGGCACTGATTTTTTGAAACTGGTGTCAATCAGGCCTGCCCTGTTCCTGATGGTGGGCAGGGGCCTCCCATCCACTAAATCACTCCTCCCGGCTCCACTGGTGAAAAACCTGACTGCTTTTAAGGCCTGCTGGAAAACTGTTCTGTACTCAGAAGACTCTCCAGATCATTAGCCAGATTGCTCCATCTCCCTTTTCCTCCAATAGTATGTTAAGTTTGGGCTTTACAATAGTCACTTGTGATGGCTAATTTTATGTGTCAACTTATCTGACCCAAATATTTGGTCAAACAGTAGTACCATTATGCTGTTATGAAGCTGTTATGAAGCTGTTGTCAGAGACAACAGAGCAGATGTGATTAAATCAGTTGCCCTTAAGAAAGGGAGATTACCCTTGTCATTGTTAATGGGCCAACCACAAATCAATTGTAAATCTTAAGAGCAAAAAAAGAGCTTTCTTTAGGGCGTATTTGGCCTCCAAACTGTAAATAGACGTATTGCCAGAACTCCTCCACTCTTATCTGACCTATGGATTTCTTAACACAAGACTACAGGAATCTCTAGCCTGTTGACTAACCTACAGATTTTGTACTGCCAGCCCTCACAATACAACATAAGCCAATTTCTTAAAATAAATCTCTCTTTATATATGTAAATATCTTATTAATTCTGTTTCTCTGGAGTACGCTGACTACCAAATAAACCAAACCCAAACTCACGGCCATTGAGTCAATTCCAACTCATAATGACCCTATAGGACACAACAGAACTGCCCAACAGGGTTTCCAAGGCTGTAAATTTTTACAGAAGCAGAGTGCCTCATCTTTTTCCTATGGAGCGGCTGATAGCCTTGAACCACTCACTTTTAGGGTAGCAGCCAAATGCTTTAACCACAGTGCCACCAGAGCTCTTAACCCTGGCTAAGGTACCCTGTCTTACAGGTATTTGATTTAGTGCCTAAGGCATTTGACTGCTAACCAGAAGGCTGGCAGTTAAAACCCATCAGCCACTCCTCAGAAGGAAGTTGGGGCAATCTACTTCCTTAGTGATACTGCCTCGGAAACCCAAAGAAGGGTCGCTATGAGTCAGATCTGACTTCACGGGAGTGAGTTTGGTTTTTTTTTTTTTTTTTTTGCCTGTCCTTTGGGGCAGGAACTTCATCCCAGTTATCACAGGTAATCCCAGAGCATCTAAACCCAGCTCCTGACACCCATTGAGTTTGTATAATCTTGCATTGCACTTAGTCACAGTGGACAACCTCAGCTTGTCTCTCTCACACATCCTGCTGCTTAGAGCCCAGGGCAGGTCTGCATTTCACAGCACTGAGAGTGTATCCTCCCAGCTCCACCAACGTGTGAATTGCTGGCAGAGCTGGATGTTAAAATTCCCACTCAGCACCTTGGTGTCTCCATCTGCTTGTTGTGACTTGTAGCCTAGAAATGCTCCGAGGATTCGCACAAAATGGTTCTTCTAGGAGAACTTAATATTTTCCTCCAAAATTCATAGTATGTTTCTTAGGTCTTCTAGGTCCAGCACAAAGCCTCAGCCTTCAGGGGGATGAGTGACTCTGGACACGGTTTGGGGACTGTTACACGGATATGTCTCCCAAAAACTGTCAGGCTCATGTGTGTCTCTGACTGAGAGCAGATGTTTTGAATAGAGCCCTGTGGGCAACCTGACAGCCAACAGGAGCAGATTCATTTGTGGACACAGGTGGACTGCCCTGTAGAGATTCATTCCAAGAGCTTAATGGGCACTGATGGAGGCTGAGACCCAGCATGTGCATATGTGGATTGGAAACAGTGTATGCAAGTGAGTATTGTTAGTATCATTCTATATATACTCAAGATACAGGGACATTGGTGGTTTGGTGGTAGAACTCTTGCCTTCCATGCAGAAGCCTCTGGTTCGATTCCTGGCCAGTGCAGCTCATGCATGGCCACTACCCCTGTCTGTCAGTGGAGGCTTGCATGTTGCTATGATGCTGAGCAGGTGAGAGTGAAACTTCCAGACTAAGAGGGACTAGGAAGAAAGATCTGGAGATACACTTCTGAAAATCAGTCAATGAAAACTCTACAGAGCACAATGGTCAGATTTGTAACTGGTTATGGGGATGACATAGAACTGGGCTGCATTTTATTCTGTTGTGAATGGGATTGTTATGAGTTGTGAGCTGAGTCAATGGCAGCTAACAACAACACCAGCAACGTATGTACTGAAGGTGGTGAGGCCCAGGGAAATTTAGGGTACACTAGAAAAAGGTCAAAACTAATTTAAAACAGAGTTTTAGAGTAGCCCTGTATAATGCAGGGAAAACTACCCTATTTGTAAATTGAATTACATCCCCCTAAAAAGGTGTTATAAATCTTAATCTCTATGCCTGTGGCTACAATCCCATCTGGGAATGGGTTATCTTTGTTATGTCAATGTTGTAGGATTAATGTAGAGTGTATCTTGAGTCAATCTCTTTTGAAATAAAAAAGGAGATTAAACAAACCAGCAGAGAGAGACATGGGGTAAGATAGATGCCAAGACATATTGAAATCTCCAGGGAACGAAGAAGCTGAAGCTAAAACAGACAAGGACCTTCCTCCAGGGCCCAGGGAGCTAGAGAGAGAAAAAGAGAGAGAGAGAGAGAGAGAGAGCCTTCCCCTAGAGCCCACACCTTGAATTCGGACTTCTAGCCTTCTAAACTGTGAGAAAATAAATGTCTGTTTGTTAATGCCACCCATTTGTGATCCCTTTTTCTGTTATAGCAGCACTAGATAACTAAGATAGTAAATAAACCATAAGGCCGTTTCCAAAGGCCCACCTTTATACTCTTATCATTAGCAGGCACTGATGTCTTAACATGTGGGAATGCTGGTGCCTGGAAATTGGATTATCGCAGTGCATTGTGTTTTCAGGTTTGCTACATTGTGTTTCTGTGTTATTAATGCAGGATAATTTGCATTAGTCAGGATGCACTATTAGCAAATAACAATATCTGGAAGGCAATGTGCCAAGTGCTTTATAAATATTTCTTTTAATCTTCAATATAAATCTTTGAGGAAGATTTGTTCATTTTACAGGTGAAGAAATTAGGGGCAGGAAGGTTGACTTCCCTTGGTGAAGGTCATATGAAAAATGAGTGGTAGGGATTTGAACACAGGTCTGGTTACCTGTGTTCATTAACTAGGTAGTCTGCACATGGCACAATGGTTAAATGCTCATCTGCTAGCCCAAAAGTTGGTGGTTCAAATCCACCTGTCTTTTCCATGACAGAAATTTTAAACTGAAGGGGGGACAAAAAATCCAAACTCATTGCTGTCAAGTCAACTCTGATTCATGGTAATGTCATACGATTCTCAAGGCTATAATCTTTACAGAAGCATAGTGCCACATCTTTCTTCTACAGAGTGGCTAGTGGATTTGAACCACTGACCTTTAGATTAGTAGCCAAGTGCACAACCACTGTACCACCAGGGCTCCTTTCCATAAAAATTACAGCCAAGAAAATCCGTAGGCATGTTTACTCTGTTACACGGGTCACTATGAGTTGGAATGACTTGACAGCACCTAACAACAACCTATGCATATGATACGGAGTCCCTGGGTGGTGCAAATGGTTGAGAACTTGACTACTAACTTAAAAGTTGGCAGTTCAAACCCACCTAGAGGTGCCTCAGAAGAAAGGCCTGGCATTTGCTTTTGAAAAGTTCATAGCCTTGAACACTCTATGGAGAACAGTTCTACTTCTCATACACGGGGTCTGCATGAATCTGAATCAACTTGATGACAAGCTGTTTGTTTATTTGGTTGGTTGGATGTACATGATAGAGAACAGTAGTGGCTCAGTGGCAGAATTCTAGGCTTCCATGTGGGAGACCCAGGTTTAATCACTGACCAAAGCATCACAAGTGTAGCCACCACCTATTGGTCAGTGGAGGCTTGTGTGTTGCTATCATGCTAAACAGGTTTCAGCAGTTTCCAGATTAAGATGGACCTGGGAGAAAGCACTGGCTTTCAGTTTATTTCTGAAAATCAGTCAGTGAAAATCCATTGAAATCACAATGGTTCAGTCCTGTTTTGCATGGAGTTGTCATGAATCGAGGGCCAAGTTGACTGCAACAAACAATAGCATGCACATGAAGACTCTCCTTTGCCTCTTCCATAGCAAGCATTGCTAATGGATCATAGCACTTTTTCCTGATGGGCCCTGATATGGTCTTCCAACCCTTTTTAACCCAGCCCTCCAAGCAGCCAGGACTCATAAGCTGGAGGTGAAATTTACATGGAAGATTGAAGCTCTTTGCCCTCTTCACCATATGATGCTGGCCCAGAGGTTACTTAACTCAAGTACAAGCAGCTGCAATAAAGAAAAAGTAGGGCAGGGAGTCTTCTTGAAATGTGGCCAGAAGGGCCAGCATTTGGATCCCACATGCTTCTTCTGGGGAACTGCAGGATCTGGCCATCTTTGCCTTTGCCTGTCCCACAATGCAGCTGAGCAATATGCCAACAGGTATGAGTACAGCTGCTCTGGCTGTGGTGACCTCAAAGGCCATATGGAAAATCTGGGTCAACTTTTCCACTCTCCTGTCCACCTGCCTAATGCTACCTGTTTTTCTAGAATAGAAGAAAGAGACTAAGCTTAAGTGAGACTAATTGGAGTTTGGCTCTTTGCTCTGATACTTATTAGCACTAACTGGAGTTTGGCTCTTTGCTCTGATACTTATTAGCATTAATTTTTTTGTGTCACAGGATATCCATTTTTGAATGGAGCTGGTGTAAGGATTAGATGTGATAATATGCATAAAATGTCCAATACAGATCTTGGCTGATGCGAGGGACACAATAAATAACGGGTAAAAATGTTAACTACTGTTGTTGGCAGTTGCTTTCTCTGTGTCCATATTATATTTCTCCAGATAAACAATACATTTCTTAAAAATAGAGTATCTCAGAGCCCTCACGAAGCTTGGCTAGTACATAGTGAGACCTATGAGTTTACTCCCTGAATCATGGTTGATGTTATTGTTTGAAATTCTGATTTCAGTTGATTTGGATGTTGCTCTCTTTTGCACTCCACAGCCAGCATCTCAGAAAATAGTTTAAAAAATAACAAATGAATAGAGTGTTAGAACTTTCACATCTCCTGTCGTCTGTGTCTAAAGTTGTATAAAAACTTGTTTGGGAGTCCTTGGGAAAAACTGAGCCTGGCAGAACTGTGATGGAGTGAGAGAGGAGGTGGTTTGAATAGTATAAAAGCTTCACATTCTACATGGAGCTCTGTATCCCTTGATGCTGTGATTCCCATGTGACATCTTTCAGGAGGTAGGCCAGCAATACATTTTGTTGTCGTAGCTAGCTGCCACTGAGTTGACCCCGACTGCCCGGTGCACAATGGAACAAAATGCTACTTGGTCCTGGGCTATTTCCAGGATCAGTTGTGGATTGGACCATTGTGATCCATAGAGTTTTCACTGTCTGAGTTTTGGAAGTAGACCACCAGCATGTTCTTCCTAGTCTGTCTTAGTCTGGAAGCTCTATTGAAACCTGTTCAGCATCTTAGCAACACATAAGCCTCCACTGTGGTGAATGTGCACGAGGTGTATTGACCTGGAACAGAACAAAGCTTTCCTGCATGGAGGGTAAGAATTCTACCACTGAACTACTACTGCCTCATAGGCATACTTATCCTTTCTCTAATGGAGATTTTGGAAAGCATGTGGACTATTTTCATATTGGAGTTTAATGAAGAATGCAACAAAACAAAACAAAACAAACAAAAAAACAAAAAACTCCATTTTCTTCTGAAAGCAGGGAGAGGGCCTCTGACAATGACAGCATTCTGAGCCACATGTGTGGACTTATTACATGACATATCCAAAGGGTGGGTGTCCTGATCTGTCTTGGAATTCTCAAATACATGAACATACTTGTTTGGTAACTTGCAGTGAGTTTTAGTGGACACATTCATGCTGGGAAAAGACAGAAAAAGTGGTGGGTAATGACTATGAAAACTTGATATTGATTATTTTTGAAAGCTTAAGAGAATTGTCCAATTAAAGAAGTCAGCATACAAATCTGGAATGAAGTTAGGAAGAACTGGCAGAAGAACTACAAGAAACATTAATTAAAGTTTCAAGTTTGGGCCCAGTCATGGAAGGGTCAGAAATGTTGTTCTTAAGGTCATGGTCCATCAGCAGTGACTTTAATTAAGAATAAGAGGATTGGAGAACCTCTAACTTTATCCTTAGGCCATTTCCATCTCAGGTGGAGAGACCTCTTCTTTAAGGTCATGAACAGAATTCTAATGTGATTATGGCTTGGCTTTAATATTTCTCAAATACCAATAGTGTGCAAACACCGGAAGATGTGAAGGAAGAACTGATATTGCTCAAGGCATTCACTCATGTAGTTTTAATACCATTCACTGTTTATTGATCACTTAATGAAGTTGCTCGTGGAAACCTGCATTAATTTCAAATGAATGATATTCATCAAAGAGCTTGTCATTCTTGCTTTACTGGACGGTGAATAAGTGAAGATGTAGCAAAGTTTGGGTCTAATTCTAATAGTCATGGAACATGGAGCTTTTTTTTTGATATAGAATGTTCATTTCAATTTTCTTTGGGTATAGTTATTAAAATAACTTAAAAATACTTATTTAGAACATTCTTCTTATTCTTACTTCCATGTTTGTTCAGTATAGTTCCTCTAATGTGGCCATTTACCTGTGATAACTTGCAAAAATGGCCACAATCTTCTTCTATCCTCTCTCAGAAAACTGTCCAAGTGCAGGTGAAAAAGCCCAGGCTATACTGTGGACTGCCAGAAGAATGAACAAATAAGTCTCAGAAGAAATAAAACCAGAATGATCCTCAGATAAAATGACTTTAAAGATGTCATCAGGAAAGACCAATTGCTAGACAGGGACAATGTCTCAGTTATCTAATGCTGCTATAATGGAAATATCACAAGTAGGTAGCTTTAATAAATAGAAATTTATTTTTTCACAATATAGGAGGCTATAAGTCTGAAGCTCTGGTGGCATAGTGCCTAAGGCATTTGACCACTAACCAGAAGGTTGGCAGTTCAAACTCACCACCAGCCACTCTATGGAAGGAAGACTAGGCAATCTACTTCCATAAAGATTTATCTCCTTGGAAACCCAAAGGACATCACTATGAGTGGGAATTGACTTGATGGCAGTTTTTTATTTGTTTGTTTGTTTTGTTTTTTAAATAAGGGAAGGCTTTTTCTGTTGGTTCTGGAAGATCTTCATGTAGCCTGGCATCCCTGTTCCCCCATCTCTTCTTGCTAGTTTACATTAAATCTCTTTTACATCTCAAAAGAGATTGACTCAAGATAAACTCTACATTAATCCTGTCTAAGTAACATAGCAAAGACAACCCATTCCCAACAGCGATTAGAGCCACAACATAGAGGATATGGTTTACAAAAAATATTTTTTGGGACACAGTTCAATCCTTAATAGACATCATGATTGGTAACATAATGTTGTTGTTGTTAGGTGCTGTCGAGTAGTCTCCAACTCATAGCAACTCATAGCAACAGCAGAACGAAATACTGCCTGGTCCTGCGCTAGCTCCATGATCCTTCCTATACTTGAGCCCATCACTGCAGCCACTGTGTGAATCCATCTCATTGAGGGCCTTCCCCTCTTTCGTCGATCCTCCACCTTACCAACCTTGATATCCTTCTCCAGGGAATTCTCCCTTCTTACCCCATGACCAAAGTAGGTGAGAGAAGTCTGGCTATTCTCGCTTTCGAGGAGCATTCTGGCTGCACTTCCTCCAGGACAGATTTGTTAGATCTTTTAGCAGTCCATGGTACTTTTAGCATTCTTCACCAGCACCACAACTCAGAAGCATCGATTTTTCTTCGGTCTCCCTTCTTCATTCTCCAGCTCTCACATGCATATGAGGCAACTGAAAATACCATGGCTTGTGTCAGGCGCACCTCAAGGAGGTATCTTTGCTTTTCAGCACTTGAAAGAGGTCATTTGCAACTGATTTGCCTAGTGGTATACATCATCTGATGTCCTGACTGCTGCTTCCATTGGGGTTGATTGTAGAACCAAGCAATGTAAAGTCTTTGACAACTTCAATCTTTTCTCTATTTATCATGATGCTGCTTATAGGTCCAGTTGTGAGGATTTTTGTTTTCTTTATATTGAGATGTAATCCATACTGCAGACTGAATTCTTCAGTCTTCATCAGTACATGTTTCAGGTAATCTTCACTTTCAGCAAGCAAAGTTGTGTTGTCAGCATATTGAAGGTTGTTAATGATTTTTCCTCCAATCCTGATGGCATATGATCAAGAATCAATGGTATTGAAGGAAGAAGTTGAAGCTGGTAACATAAACAGTCAAGGAAAACAAGGGATACATTCAATGAAATGGTTTGACACAATAGCTGCAACAATGGGCTCAAACATATCAACAATCATAAAAATGGTGCAGGATCAGGCAGTGTATCACTCTACTACATAAATAAGGTCACCACGAGTCTGTGCTGACTCGAGGCAACCAACAACAACAGAAACAACAACAACAGCCCTCTGAGGATGAGAGATCATATGGAGCAGAGACTAGCCATCCCAGCTGAGGCTTTTCCAAATCTGACAGCTCACTTAGATGCATATATTATCCCTGCAAGACCAGAGGAACCTCCTAGAGGACTCCAGCTCAAATTTCCAACTCACTGTACTACTAAATTTGGGGTTGGTTTGTTATGGAGTAAAAACAAATTAATACAGCATTGGAAGAGTTTTTTTTTTTTTTTTTCCTGTTAATCCATCCTGAATTCCTTTAAGGAAAAAATGACTGTCATTGTAAAGTTAGCATAGGAATGATTGAAGCTTCTGGAAACTTTGCCATTTCTACTACCCTCAAGAATTCATGGAAAGAAAGACACTGAAATGTGTACATAAGATATAGACAACACAGGCAAATAATAGCATATGCACAATACTACATTACCACTAACACCAAATGCATAGACAGAAAAATGTATAGACAACAGAGAAGATGGGGGTGGGGTCGGCAAACAGGAATATACCCTAGGTCAAGGGTAGATTTAGCTGAAGATAATCTTACATATGCACTTATGCTACAAAACTAGGCACACACATTACAGAAACAACAGAAGACAGAATTGGAGTAACCTCTCAGAGACAACTACTCACCTAGAGAAAGAGAATCACTGTGCCAGCTGGTTCAGGACCATAGTCGTGGGGTATACCAAGCTCAACTGGCACAACATAGTATATAAAAATCTTGTTCCACAACATACTTTGATAAGTAGCAACTGGGGTCTTAAAAGCTTTTGAGCTGCCATCTAAGATGCAACTATTCACCTCCTCTCATCTGAAGCAAAGGCATCTGGAAACAATTAGTCCAAGGATATGATGGACCCCAAAACCAGAAGAACTAGATGGTGCCCAGCTAACAATGCCAACCACTCAGAAAGGTATCAAACCTGGAGATCCTGGATAGAGTGAGAGGAAAAATGTGGAACGACAACAACAACAAAAGACCAGAATTACTGATTGGATACTGTCTGGTGGAACCCCCAAGACTATGGCCCTGTGTTACCCTTTGGGCCTAGGACTGGACTCACTATTATGGATTGGCTCTCAGTCCAACAGTAGAAAGACTTACATATGGAACACCTATGCCAAGGCAATGCACTCACCTGCTCTAGGGAGAAACATCCCTTAAAGCAGTTGGCCATGGGGCATCCGAGGGGCAGTTAAGAAGGGCACAGGTAGGGGATAGTCATGGGGATGGGAGGGGAGGAGAGTTTGTTATGGTTGGGGATGTTAATCGGGGTGTGAAGTCAAATGTACATGAACTGTTAAATGCAAAAAAAATTTTGCTCTGTAAATTTGCACCCAAAGCACAATAAAATAAATAAAAAAGGAAATACTGCTTATGCAGAGCTAGTGGCAGTGGGTTTGTTTTTTTTTCATTTTAGCAAATAGCATTCTTAAGTGATGCAAGTATATATAACTGTCTCAGAGCTTTGGTTATCTTAGGTCCCTTTGGGCTCATATTCATTGGTTAGTGGTTGAGTAGAAGATCCAAGGTTCTAAACACTTGTGCAGCTCTCATGAACTCCAAGGCCACTGCATGTCTAGATATGTGAGTGATGGCATTGGGGGAAGCCTGCAGATCTTTGCAGTGTGGGAAAGGGCCATCTTCATTCTAGTGAGTTAGAATGGAGTAAAACGTAGTCTAGTCTTTCTATCACTGATGAACTTAACTCTAGTGGTCCAGGGAACTGGGCTTTCTAAGGCAGACCATATTTCCTAGGTTAAAAGACTCTTTACGTGGTGGCTTCTTGGGACACAGGGTTACATTTCTTGAATTGTGATTAGGAGATGTGTCTTTTTCAGCTTAGATTGCATCAGGGAGAATATATAAATTCTTTAGATGTTCTTATCAAAGGAAGATGAAAGGCAAGTAGAAACAGAAAAGAAGAAGCTAGTATACAGGGAGCGGTGCTTGAAACATTTAATGTTTCACAAAATTAGAAAAGGAGTCATTGTGTAGTGCAAATGATTTACACACTTGGCAGCTAACTGAAAGATTGATGGTTCAAATCCTTTCAGAGGTACCTCAGAAGAATAAGCCATTGAAAACCTTATGGAGGACTTCTGGTAAGATGATGGAATAGGTAGACAAGCTACACAGACCCTCTTCAACAAAGAAAAGACAGAGATACAGAAGATAATCCTGGAACCCTGAGCTTTGAAAAGAACTATACAGAAGTGGATTAGGCACCAACTAGTGGAAAAAAATGAATGAATACAGTGAGTATGGAGATGGATGGAGCTGTGGACTGTCAGCTACTCTGATAGCACCAATACCCTGAACATTTCCAAGTGATGTGGGAACCTGAGAATTGACTTAAAGATCAGTCCTGGTCACCAAGGGCTGCGGGGACAACTGTGCTAGTGGCCTATGACTAGGAAGGGAGGGAGGCAACTAGCAAGGAGGGAGACAACTTGAGTTGTGGACTTTTGGCTGTCTGGAAGTCGCAGCCATTTTGATTGTTTATAAGTGGTGGCCACATTGGATATTTAAAGTGACCAAGGGCACAGCCATTTGAATGTTTACAAGTGGTGGACTTTAGAATATTTAAAGTGACAGCACTTTCATTCAGATTCCAGGGACTTAAGAATAGGCTCGAACAGAACAAGGGGACACTACATGGTTTAAAATCAAGAAGGGAGTGCATCAGGGTTGTATTCTTTCTCCACACTTATTCAATCTATATGCTGAGCAAATAATCCGAGAAGCTGGACTATATGAAGAAAAACGTGGTATCAGGATTGGAGGAAGAATCATTAACAACCTGAGATATGCAGAAGATACAACTTTGCTTGCTGAAAGTGAGGATGACTTAAGGCACCTACTGATGAAGGTTGAAGAATACAGTCTGCAGTATGGATTACATCTCAACATAAAGAAAACAAAAATCCTCACAACTGGACCAATGAGCAGCATCACAATAAATGGAGAGAAGATTGAGGTTGTCAAGGAATTCACATTGCTTGGTTCTACAATCGATGCCAACGGAAGCAGCAGTCAGGACATTAGACGACGTGTAGCATTGGGGAAGTCAACTGCGAAGGAAATGTTTCAAGTGCTGAGGAGCAAGGATATCTCCTTGAGGACTAAGGTGCACCTGACACAAGCCATGATATTTCCAGTTGCCTGGTATGCATGTGAGAGCTGGACAATGAATAGGGAAGACCGAAGAAGAGTTGATGCTTTTGAGTTGTGGTGCTGGCGAAGAATGCTGAAAGTACCATGGACTGCTAAAAGAACTAACAGATCTGTCCTGGAGGAAGTGCAGCCAGAATGCTCCTTGGAAGCAAGAATGGCCAGACTTTGTCTCACCTATTTTGGTCATGTTGTAAGAAGGGACCATTCCCTGGAGAAGGATGTCATGCTTGGTAGGGTGGAGGGTCGATGAAAGAGGGGGAGGCCTTCAGGGAGATGAATTGATACAGTGGCTGCGATGATGGGCTCAAGTATAGCAGGGATTGTGGGGCTGGCGCGGGATCGGGCAGTGTTTCGTTCTGCTGTGCATGGAGTCGCCATGAGTCAGAAACGACTCGACGGCACTTAACAACAACAACAACAAGAATAGGCTCCATTTGCCAAGGATGGCAGGGACATATGGGAGGCTGACAATGGGAAAAGGTAAAGGTGGTGAGTGTGTAAGTGCTGCCAACTAGTGAAGAGAGGAGCACAGTACCCTGCTTATGTAGATAACATAAAAAGAAAACAAAAATTGTGGGAAAGTCACTCCAACATACAATCACCAACTAAATACAAACACAAAAACATCACAATGGCTCAGAGACAACAGAGCATTACAGTCCACACAAAGACGCAAGATAAAGCAAGAGAAACAAGAGACTAGGATACAGATCCAGAATACATCCTTGAGGAAGAAGCAGCATTGGAACTTCCTAATAAGGGATTCAAAAGAATTGTATTTAGGTACCTTTAATGGATTGAGAGACAGATCAAGGAAAACGCTGACAAAATTGAGGAAAACACAGAGAAGACCTTAGAATAATTTCAAAAGACAATATAAGAACAAAATGACAAAATAAATGAAAAATTAGAAATGATACAAAATCTAGAAGTAGAAATCCAGAAGATTAATAGTAAATTTTCAGAAATAGATAATTGTATCAATGGAAGACAGTGAGGTTGAAGGCAAATCCCTTAACACTAATTTTGGAAAGGGATCAATCAGAAAAAAGATCAAAAGAAAATGAAGAAAGCCTAAAGTTCATGCGAGATACCATCAAAAGGAATAATCTATGTGTAATTGGAATTCTAGATCAGGAAGAGAAAAAGAAAACCACTGAGAAAATTGTCCAAGATTTGTTGGAAGAGAACTTCTCTGATATGGTGAAAGATGAGAATATATCCATTCAGGAGGTCCAATGAACCCCAAACAGGATAGACCCCAAAAGAAAATCACCAAGACATATCATTATCAAACACCAAAACTAAAGACAAAGAAAGAATCCTGAATGCAGCATGGGAAAAATGAAAAGTTACCTACAAGGTGCAACCAATAAGACTAAGCTCAGATTTCTAGGCAGAAATCATACAGGCGAGAGGGCAATGGGATAGTATATATAAAACTCTGAAAGAGAAAAAATTCCAACCAAGAATTGCATATCCAGCAAAATTGTCCCTCAAATATGATGGTGAAATTAGGGCATTTCCAGATAAGCAGAAATTAAGGGAATTTGTTAAAACCAGAACAATTGTACAAGAGATGCTAAAGGGAGTCTTTTGCACAGAGAACCAACAATAGCAAACAACAACTGACCATTAACACACATGATGACATAACCCAGAAACCAACCCAGTTATGGAAGTATCCAAGGTAACAAGCCTACAGGGAACCAGAGATATCAACTGGCAAATGAGGACAACTATAAATCAAAAAGAGGGGAAAAAAATTGTGTAGTTACATTACTTTTAAATGGTAGGGAATTCAAGACAACTGCAAAATAGAATGGACCATTCTAAACTTGGGAAGAAAACTATAAATCACAGGGTAACCTCAAAGAAAAATGATAAACCTTCACATTAAAATATAAAAGAGGACCAGCACAAATATTTAGTAAATAGTAAAACAACAGCAATGAAGGAAGTGATAACACGATTCATAAACAAAATGAGTTCAGTACAGAAAATTATGTGGAACAAAGAAATCAGCAACACAATGAAAAAGCACACAACAAAATGACAGCAACAAATTCGTACTTGTCAATAATCACACTGACAAAAGAGTAAAAACAGAACCTACAGATCAGGAGAAAATATTTGGCAACATACCTACCAAGGGATTTATTTCTAAAATTTATAGAAAATTCCAACGCTAAATAACAAAAAGATTAGCAATCCAATTAAAAAATGGGCAGAAGACATAGATACTTCACCAAAGAGGAATATTCAGGCAGCCAGCAAATACATGAAGAAATGCTCACGATCATTAGCCATCAGAGAGATTCAAATCAAAACAACAATGAGATATCATCTTGCCCCAGCACTAAGGGCAAAGTTCAACAAGACAGAAAATAACAAATGCTGGTGAGGATGTGGAGAGATTGGGACTCTCATACACTGCTGGTGGGACTGTCAAGTGATACAACCACTGTGGAAAGCAGTATGGAGACTCCTTATAAAGCTGGAATTAGAAATACCATTTGACCCAGCAATCCCATTACTAGGTATATATCCTAAAGAAGTGAGAGCCAGGACAGATATACGCATACCTATGTTCATCACGGCACTATTTACAATAGCAAAAAGATGGAAACAACCTATGTGCGCATCAACAGAAGAATGTATAACCAAACTATGGTACATACACACAATGGAATACTATGCAACACTAAAGAATAATGTAGAATCTGCAAAACACTGCATAACATGGAAGAACTTGGAGGACATTATGTTGAGTGAAATAAATCAATCACAGAAAGATAAATATAGAATCAGTTCATTATTGTAAAAAGGAAAGGTTTATATATGGAAAGAAACTTTCTTTGTTGTTTACCAAGGGTGGGAGGGGAAGGAACAGTGCAAAAAAAAAAAAAATGCATTGACCCATGTCACTTCAGTTTTGTGCATTTCACTGTACATAAATTATATTTCAATAAAATCTATTAAAAAAAAGAAAAAGAAAGCAAACCTTGTGGAGCAAAGTTTTACTCTGATAGATGGGGTCACCATGAGTCAGAACTGATTCAAAGGCAACTGGTTTTACTGATAATACTGAAAAACAAAAAGTATTTAATATTAGCCTCATTTTGCCAAATAGTGTCACTGAATATGGAATTCTCTTATTTAATCCTCAGAGTAACCCTTTGCTCTAGGCATAGTTGCTACCCTATTTTATAGATGAAGATCTTGAGGTTTAAAGACATTGAATATCTTGCCTAAGGTTGTGCGTATCACAGAGAGCAGAATTAGAATTAAAACAAAGCCTTTACTCTGCATGATGAAACAAAGTTACAGAACAAATATGGATTTCTGATAACTGTAGGTGACCTACATATCACTAAGGGGATTATAGCTCTATTTGCTTAAAAATTACAAGGGTAACATTTTGCTGGACTCTTTCTTCATTTTTCCTTCTTTTGCAAGTATTTGGTGAAAACTTTGCAAACAAAACAGGATTGAAAGTGTAAGCCTAATCAAATCAAAATCATCCCCCCTACAAAGGATCATACTGGTGTTTGTTAATGTGAATCTTTTCTGTTCAAAGTTTAATACCTCATCCAAGGACTCTACAATTACATTTCCATCACTTCCCACTGTTTATCTCAGTTGGAGTGCAAAAGCCAATTTATGTTGTGATTTCTCCTCTGCTAGATCCTTATCATCTATTTTTAAATTTGTGTCACAATCCGATTGGGTGCCTCATTGAAAAATATTGGCTCCATGATGCTGTTGTAAAGCCAGCCTGGACAGAGACCTTGACCTTCAGCCACACAGCATTCTCTGGACCAGCCAGGAGGTCATGGGAGGACCTCTGTCCTTGAGTACACTTCTAGTTCCCTCCACTCTCTTCCAGAAGAGTTTCTGAATTGCCCTACATTTGCAGGAATTTTCAAAACAAAACAAAACCCAAATTTCCTTGTGTGTTCTAAAATGAAAGAAAAATGATAGTGTTACTCCTACCTGCCCCTGATCTGGGGTTCATAAACCCAGATTCACACAAGGATATATAAATAAATGTTTTCATCATCTGACTGTCCTCCATCTCAGCTGTCATGGTCCCTGCTGAAGTGACCTGCACTTTGAGCTGGATGTCAGGCTTACCAGGTCTCTGGAAGAAAGAGCATATTGTCCTTTGACAAGAAGAAAAAAGGTTTCTAGAATACCTTTACAGATGGACTTGCAGTTTGAGTCAACACTATTTTTATTTGCACAGTTTTACTTATAATAGGGGAAGGGATCAGAGTACAGAAAAGAAAATATAACTCCAGAATAATTTTGGCCATAGTTCTGTAATATTTCAAAAGAATTTTCTTGAAGGGAGATCTTATTGGCTACCCGTCTGCTTTTCTTTTTCTTTCTTTCTTCTTTTTCTTTTTTTAAATTTTTTGTTGTTTGGGTGAAAGTTTACAGAGCAAATTCATTTCCCATACATCAGTTCACATACACTTTGTCTCATGACATTGACTGCAATATCCCACACTGCAACAGCTCTGTTCCCACTTCCTCCCCATAGTTTCCTCTTCCCTGTGTCCTTTTCTCCTATGCACTCCTGCCCTCCAAGCTGTCTCCTTGTGCATACATTGCCCTTCTATCCTCCCATGATTGATCTCTCCAAGGAGTATATCTACCTGATGTAAATGTTCAGCTCATATGCCTGTCTATTATTTGGGTGGAAGCCACAGGAATAAGTTCAATTCCAGACCTGAAGGGCAGCTAGGGGCCATAGTGTCAGGGGTCTCACCAGGCTCTATCAGACTAGCAAACCTGGTACTTTTCTTTTCTTTATGATTTTGAATTCTGTTCCACGTTGTTCCCCGACTCTATCCAGGATCTTCTACACAGACTTCCCCTCCAAGTGGTTGACAGTGGTAGCTGGGCACCATCTAGTTCTGCTGGTCTCATAGTCATACAGGCTGAGGATCACACAGTGTACCAGTTGCTTGGACTAATTGTTTCTATGCATGTTTGGTTCTCTTCATTCTCCTTTGCTCTGGATGAGGAGAGACCCATTGCTGCATCTAGATGGCCACTTGCAAGCTTTTTATTTTAATTGTGATTTGGGTGAAAATTTACAGAGCAAATTCACTTTCCATACAGCAGTTCACATACACTTTGTCTCATGACATTGACTACAATTTACCCCAATGCAACAGCTCCTCTCCCACTTCCTCCCCATAGTTACCTCTTCCCTGTGTCCATGCCTCCATGTACTCCTGCCCCCTGAGCTGTCTCCCTGTGCATAAACAGCCCTTCTTTCTCCCATGATTGTTCTCTCCAAGGAAGTGTTCTACCTGAGGTAAATGTTCAACTCATATGCCTGTCTTTTGTTTGGCTGGAAGCCACAGGTGTGGGTTCAATTCCAGACCTGAAGGGCAGCTAGGGGCCATAGTCTCAGTGGTTCCACCAGGCTCTATCAGACCAGCAAACCTTGTCCCCTCCCCTTTTTTTTTCTACCAAATGATTTGTTCCACATTGTTCTCCCTCTCTGTCCAGGATCTCCTATGTAGATTCCCCCTTCGAGTGGTTGACAGTGGTAGCCGGGCACCATCTAGTTCTTCTGGTCTCATAGTCATATAGGATGTGGAATGCATGGTGTACCAGGGACTAGGACTGATTCTTTCCATGAATCTTTGGTTTTCTTCATTTTTCTTTGCTCTGGACAAGGAGAGACTCATTGTTGCATCTAGATGGCTGCTTGAAAGTTTTTAAGATCCCAGTCAC
This sequence comes from Orycteropus afer afer, assembly GCF_000298275.1. NCBI lineage: Eukaryota > Metazoa > Chordata > Mammalia > Tubulidentata > Orycteropodidae > Orycteropus > Orycteropus afer. The sequence goes on from NW_006921724.1 coordinate 2,343,749, forward strand.
TACTCACCAAAATATGAGGTGGAACAATGTTTGTGTAGTATGTCATGCCAATTGAGCTTGATGGCCCCTGTGACCATAGTCCCATGCCCACATGTCCAACTACTTGTTCCCTCTGGGTAGCTGGGTATGGCCAAGAAGTGACTTTGACCTTGTCCCTTGTCAGCTCTACTATATACCTGGGAATTCTTACAGCACAAACAAATACACTTGTAGAAATATTGTCTGCCAACCCTGTTCATGGTCATGGGCACACACCTCCTGCATAGACACACCAAGTAGTTCAGCCTGTCCATCCATCTATCCACCCATATATCAATGTTTGCTGTCACTGACAACACAGTACTGCATGTGCAAAAGGGTTCATCTTTGTTGTCTGTACCTCCCATTTACCTCTCTCTATGTCTTTCACTTCTCAATGCCACCATGTTGATCCGTCTGCTTTTCTTATAGCTCTCCAAGGTGGCAGGCAAATAAAATATGCCAATGAACATTGCTTCTCAAACCTATTGGCAAAGATTGAAGTTTTTAATATTTTCCCCTGCATTAACAACTTCCTTATTTCTTTCCACTTTATTTTCTTTGTATATATTGGGCAGTGATTTTTCATTGATATCAGATAGGTGACTTTGCCAGTCAATGGTTGAGTTGTAATGCTGTTGTTGTGGTTGTTAGTTGCCATAAAGTTGATTCTGACCCATGGTGACCTCACATGTGCAAAGAAGAACAGTCCATAGGGATTTCAAGGCTGTGAGCTTTCTTCTGAGGTATCTTTGATAGGATTCAAAATACCAAGTTTTCAGCTAGTAGTTGAGTGCTTAGCCATTTGTGCTAATTGCCAGTGGATACATGAAAGTGCCCATTCTTCCAGGCCAATAGATTTATTAGAAGATGAGGACAAGAAATCAAGTGAAGAACTAGTTCAGTGCCTGGGTCATGGATGTCTATGATGCTTGTGCAGCAGCTGGCACTCATCTGTTTGCCTTTCCATGGTCCATTAGTCTCTCTTTGGTATAGGTCCAAGTCTCCAGCAATCCCCACCTATTTCTAAGTAGTGTTCTAATTCTCTGGTCTCAGCTCAATATGCTGGCTGAGCCTCAAGCTGCCCAGATCAATCACTAAGGTAATGATGTTTTGTTTCCTTTGAGGTCAATTTCCCTCTGTATTTATTCCTGTGTCCCACTATGAAGGGCACAACCATGTCTCTCTTTGCCCATCATTTGAAGAGCAGAATGTCAAATCTGCAAGCATCAAGGCAAGCCTTTGTGCAATTTTAAGGAAAGGGCACAGAAGCTGCAGCCCAATAGGGTAGGAAGAAGAAAGAAGGGAACAAGAGACCACAATTTATTGAGCACCTACTATATGTTAATAATTTTATGCTTATTTCATTTAATTCTCATAATAAGGTTAGTTACTATCTGTATGCTATGAATTTAATTATGTGCCCCCAAAATATGTATCCTGGCTACTCCTCGGAAGGAAGATGGGGCAATCTACTTCCGTAGTGATATTGCCTCAGAAACCCAAGGAGGGGTCGCTATGAGTTGGGTCTGACTTGATGGCACATAACAACAACAACAACACCTGTATGATCCTGTATGGAAAATAGGATTTTCTTTGTTACTTTGAGTTCTGATCACATAGTGCCTACGGCATTTGACTGCTAATCAGAAGTTTGGCAGTTCATATCCACCAGCCACTCCTTGGAAGAAAGACTGAGCAATCTACTTCCATAGAGATACCACCTCAGAAACATAAGGAGGGGTCGTTATGAGTTAGAATTAACTCGATGGCAATGGGTTTGGTTTTTTTGGTTTGTTATGTTAATTAGGTCATATCTGAGTATCATAGATTCTATATCAAATCCCTTTTGACTTGTAAAAAGAGAAGATTACAGATAGAAACACGTGCACATAAGGGAAGATAGACACCATTTGAGGATCATCTATAAGTCAAGGGACATCAGGGAACAAAAGGGATCCTCAGGGCTACTGACAAGGAAGGATTCTACATAGCTGAGACCGAGTTTTTGACTTTTAGCCCCCAGAACTGTGAGACAATACCTTTTTGTTCTTTAAAGCCACCCATTTGTGGTATTTGTGTGACAGCAGTCCTAGGAAACTAAGACACTACATTTGACAGATAAGAAACATAAGTCTCAGGGAGATTATGTCATTTTTCCAAGATCACATATAGTTAATGAAGGAGTTTGACTCACAAGCCCCTCCTCTAGTTTCTATTCTTGCGGCCAGTTCCACCTTCTTAACAGTGAAAATATCCGTCCATCTTTAATCAAGTAATGTTTTATGGTAAAGATTACCTGAGACAATACAAATTATCTGAGTTTTCCAGTGCTCCTGTAACAGAAATAATACAGCGCATGGCTTTAACAAACAGAAATTTATTTTCTTACACTTTAGTAGGCTAGAAGTCTGAATTCAGAGTGCTGGCCCTAGGGGCTGAGTAGAAGTCACTTGATCTTGGGCTTCAGCTCTGCCTTTCAGGCCCACTGGAGCAAGCTGGAGCCTTCTCCTGACTCACACAGCTGCTGGCTGCTGAGGCTGATGTATCCACGATTAGCAGGTAAAATGGCAGATTGTTGGGTTACCAGCTGTGAAGGCAACAATCCCAAATTGGCAGGCAACATGGCAGGTACTGGTTCAAGTCCAGGAACTGGAGATTATAACTGAACCAAATGCAGGGTCCTTTCTATATATACTGGGAGCAGCCACTCTCTTTCATTGATTAACTGCTCACAGCAGATTCCACCATCAAGGTGATTACACTACATCCAATCTCTTCATGAGGAGCTCTGGTAGCATAGTACCTAAGGCACTTGACTGCTAAACACAAGGCCAGTGGTTAAAACCCACCAGCCACTCCTCAGAAGGAGGATGGGTAAATCTATTTCCATACTGATATTGCCTCAGAAACCCAAGGAGGAGTCTCTATGAGTCGGGTCCAACTCGAGGGCACAAAACAACAACAACAATCTCTTCATGAATAATAACTACTTCTAGCTGGTGAGCCACTCAAAATGAAGGCCCAGCCAAGTTGACACAACGTTAACTACCACACAAACAAAAGCATATCTGGAAACTCTGAAGCACTGCAAAAAAGCTAGTTGCTATTAGTCATTTTCCCTTATTCTTGGTGGCTCAGCCATTTCCACAAGGAAGGTGACCAGGATCTGTGACATAAGAGGGTTAAACACAAAACAAGATCATGAAGCCAAGAGGCTACTTCCTGGGAGGTTCTGCCCATCATACAGGTCAGGGTACATGTCCAGATGTCCTATGGGGAACTTTGATCCTGCTTGTCCCTTTCAGGATCATGGGGAGAATTATTTTGTGAAGCATCATCAAATCCAAGTTGATATTCATTAGAATCAGGGAAAGTCACAATCTGGAATTCTTCAGGATAGGATGGCTTAATCCTGACATAGATGCTCAAGATTTAGGGTTAAAATAAAAATTTTCACCGTTTTAGTGTTATTTCTTGAATGCTCACTTGACATTAAGTAACTGCTCTATTGTACTGGGAAAATCAGATGTAAAAGTACTCCTTAAAATTTTATAAAGCAAAGATGTCACTTTGGTGACTAAAGTGTGTTTGACCCAAGGCATAGTCTTTTCAATCATTTCACATGCATGCAACAGCTGGACAATGAAAAAGGAAGACAGAAGAAGAAATGATGGTATTGTGGTATTGGTGATGAATACTGAATATATCATGGACTGCCAGAAGAACGGCCCATAACAACAACAACAGCAGCCAGAAGAACAAACAAATTAGTTTTAGAAGAAATAAAACCAAAATGCTCCTGAGAAGAAAGGATGGCAAGACTTCATTTTGCTTACTTTGGGCACATCTTTAGGAAAGACCAAACACTAGAAAAAGGACATTATGTTTGCTAAAACAGTCAATGAAAATGAAGGAAATCTTCAATGAGGTAGAATGACACAATAGTCATAACAATAGATTCAACCATACCCACAATCATGAAGATGGTGTAGGACCAGGTAATGCTTCCTGCTGTTATGTAAGATCGTCTTCAATCAGAGCTGACTCAGTGGCAACAAACATCAATATTCTTTTTGAGAGGCTGGTTTCTCACGGCTTTTGAACAATTTAGACTATTTCATTTACATGTGAGGGTAATGGGTCTTAATGTGACCAGAGAGGAGACCCCATGAAGATGACCATATGTGTGGCTCCATGAGTAATGACCTCTACCCCCAGCCCTGGCCTGAGATGCCTTGGGAGATACACTCAGACATAGCAGAATTCTAACCCACCACTTCCCTGGCATTCTATTCTGGAGAAATGTGGGGTGAAAGAGCAAGAGCTACCAACTCTTGAGTGTTTACTTTGTGTCAAACTCCCAGCTAAACACTTGATATGCGCTATCTCATTTACTCCTTCCAAGAACCCTTGTGGGGGAGGTGCTAGTTCAGATGAATTTGAAGTCAGGAAGGTTAAGTCTTTTGCCTCAAGTCATACAACTAGGTAGCTCAAGAGCTGGGATTGAAACACAGGGACTGCCTGATTTCAGAGTTTAAGGTCTTAACCACATTGCCACACTTTTGGCAAGGGCTAGTGTCTACTTCACCATTGGAATTAGAAGTTCTCTTGAAGTAAATTAATGCCACCTTCCCTTGACAATAAATATAAGGCAGAAAGCAGAAAGCTAAAATTCAAACATAAGTCTATGTCTAAGTTTAAAGCATGTTCATAATATAGGCACTAAGTCAAGGAACCAAAAAACCCACTGACACTAATTCTCCTTTGATTCATAGTGACTGGCTGTCTTAGGAAAATGGCTCATGCAGTTATAGAGGCTTATAAGTCCCAAGTTCCTGGATCAAACGTCAAGCTGGAGGCTTTTCCCTACTCTCCCAGCTGGCAGGGGCTGATGTGCTCAAGATTGGCAGGTAGTTTAATAGGCTGCTGACTTTGGTGGATGACAAATGCAAGTGGACTGTTGACTCACAGGACAGTTGTAGGCAGCACCACGGGATCCAGATCCCCAGAAGGTCCTCCAATTTTCCTAGGACGTCCAAATATATATTGGAAGCAGGCCACATCCCCAAGGACTCTCCCTTTCAACTGATTGACCACACAGATTTCATCATGGGTATGACCACACCACAACTGATTATATCACTCAGAATCATGGTCCAGCCAAGTTGACACATAACCTTAATGATCACTCTGGTCTACTCTGCTTAAGATGGCACAGGAGTGGGCAACATTTCATGCCGTTGTACATGGGGTTGCCATGAGTCAGAGTGGATTCAGTAGCAGTTTACAACAAAAACAACTGTGACTAAGGTGTTGGGAAAACATGTAATACATTCTGGAATATTTCCATCAAGATCATAAAATAACATCAAAATATTAGCACTGCTAGGAAGGGGTGTTGTTGTCGTTATGTGCCGACCCCTACTTGGGTTTCCGAGGCAATATCACTACAGCAGTAGATTGCCCCATCTTCCTTCCGAGAAGTGGCTGGTGGGTTTGAACCGCCAGCGTTCTGGTTAGCAGTCAAGTGCCTTAGCTGCTACGCTAACAGAGCTCCCGCTAGGAAGGGGTAAATATGTGTTATCTGAAAGAATGATGTGTGTGGGGACATTTTCCCCATGATGCTTATGTATGGAAATGTGTTTATTTTTATTATTGTTATTACTATTATTTTGTTGCTGTTGCTAAATGTATACATGCCAAAACTTACACCAAAATTCAACAATTTCTACATGAAAACTCAGTGGTATTGATTGCGTTCTTCCAGTGGTATTTGTGTCACCCTCCCTTTCCTAACTATTCCTCTCTCATTAACATAAACTCACTTTCCCCTACAGTTCTCACCTAATCTTTGTAGTTGCTGTTGTCAATTTGATCTCATGCAGATAGATCTTGAAAGCATATACTGCTCAAGGCAGATATTCTTTACTAGTTAAGTTAAACTATTGTTTGGTTTGAAGAAGACTTCAGGGGATGTTTTTGGGTTTAAGGTTTAAAGATTATCTCAGGGCAATAGTTTCAGAGGTTCATCTAGACTCTATCCAGAAAGTCTGGATTCCATAAAAATTTGAAATTCTGTTCTACACTTTTTCCCTCTTTCTAGAAAACACCAAGTGGCAGGAGGAGTGCTAAGGGAAGAGCCAGAGGCCCTGGGTGTGGTGTAGAAGTGGAGGCTGGTTTTATATGTGCCCCCCATATAAACCAGAGGCCTGGTTACCTGGTCAATGCTGTGAAAGTGAAGGGTGTGGAGGAGACCCTCTTCTCCCAACCACCCTAGAAATGGAGATATTTGAGAGTTGGCAAGAGAGTCAAACTGAGCTAAGGCAGGAGCAGGGGAAGGAAGAACAGGTCTAGAGGAAAAGCATGGACAAGGTAAGTCTTAAAGAAAAGTGTTGTTGTTATGTGCCGTCAAGTCAGCCTTGACTCATAGCAACCCCTCCTTGGGTTTCTGAGGCAGTATCATTATGGAAGTAGGTTGCCCAACCTTCTTCCGATGAGTGGCTGGTGGGTTTGAACCGCCAGCCTTCTCATTAGAAGTCAAGTGCCTCAGGCGCTAGGCTATCAGAGCTCCTTAAAGAAAAGTAAATGAGTGTTTTTCCACCGGAAGATAGAGTGAGACACCAGGCCACACCCAGGCAGGTAGGTCCAGCATATCCTGGCACTTGACACTCTTGTCTGCTTAGTACCTGCATGAACTCATTCATCCTCACAAAGTCCCTGTGAGGGATGGAGAAAATGAGACCCTGAGAGGCTAAGTGGCTTTTCCCAGGCACTGAAGATGAGGATCAAGGAGCTTCACTCTGGCCTGGAGTCTGCATTCCTCACTAACACACTGTGTTGCAAGTTACAGCAAAGCACTCTCACTCAGAATTATGAACCCAACCTGTACTTGACTAGAACTTTAAAAAGTGCTTTTAACTTCTTTTCCAAGAAAACACGAAGTGGAGGGAGAGGCTGGTGCTGGAGAGGAGCCAGAAGCCCTGAGACCCATGGAGGTTTAGATGAAGTGTTTCTTTATGGAAACTTTTCCCCTCATGATTTATAGTTTGTACCTCACGAGGTTCTGGGATGAGGAAAATTAGGAAGGAAATACTACATTAATCCTCTGGGCAGGCCTCTCTTTCCTCTTCAAGAAGGACAAAGAGATTTCCTTGGGTCACAATTTTCTAGGGTTTAAAAAGATAAGAAAGAACATTTCATAACAATTTAGGACCCTGAGTGTGGTACTTCTTGGTCATTAACTCCTAGGATTTTTCCCAGTTGTGATGTAAGATGATATAGTCTCATTCCATACCTTGCATTTGTGATCTAGAAAAATAATAGGTCCTATGGAATACTGAGATAAAGAGACACCCTTTTAAGAACAACATGAGATAGATTGGGAATCTGTTGTCATAGAACAGAACTATGATTGGTCACCGTTTATGTTTTGGGGTACTTTGCTCTTGGAAAGTGGATTTTATATTGGCCTTAGCCCCAGTGTTGCACAGAGCTCTGTTCTTCTTGTCTTTTTTTATGGACACTGTATGGAGGGGAAATGGCTAGAATGCTGCCCCCAAAGTGAGCAAACCTGACGTAATTTGTTCTTAGCCACCATCTGTCTGTCAGTGAAAGCTTGTTTGTTGCTATGACACTGAACACCTTTCAGGGGAGCTTCCAGACTAACATGGACTAGGAAGAAAGTCCTAGTGATGTACTTCCAAAAATCAGTCAATGATAACAACGCTTTGGATAACAACAGTCCAACATGCAACTGATCATGGGATGGCATAGGACTGGACAACATTTTGTTCCTTTGTGCATGGGGTTGCCATGAGTAGGGAGCTGACTTGACAGCAGTTAACAACAGCAACTAACAACTTAGAGTGAATGCTTATTAAGTACCAGACATCACGCTAAAGGCTCTCTGTTATATCATTCTATATCTACAATCCCATAAGTGCATTCATTAGAAGCTCTGCTTTATAGATAAAGAAGTAGAAACTTAGAGATGGGGATAAACTGACCTTTCAACAAAGAGTTGTGAGCGGTTGAGGCAAGATTTGAGCCTGTGTTTTCAAACCCTTTACTTGCTTTTGACACAAGTAGCACAGGCAGCCATCTATATTGAGTTCTGGAGACTCAGCAAATACTCTCTCTTTGCTTTGAATCTTCCTCCCACTGACCCACCTTATGCACCATGAGTCTCACCCCTACTATCTCCTTATAGAGCCTTTTGGGAATCTATGCACATTAATGTGGTTAAATCATAGCTATCTAGGAACTTACCTCCTGTTTGTGCTATTCCAAAGAAAGTGATCCAACAGAATGTGGAAATTATCAAACAATATTCCAACTTGATGACACATAACAACAACAACAAATCATTAACATTACATGCAAGTAAAATTTTGCTGAAAATAATCCAAAATGGTTACAGCAGAACATTTACAGGGAACTGGCAGAAATTCAAGTCAGATTAAGAAGAAGATATGGAATGAAGGATATCATTGGTGATATCAGAGAGATCTTGGCTGAAAGCAAAGAATATTTGAAAGAAGTTTACCTGCATTTTATTGACTATGCAAAGGCATTCACTCGTGTGGATAACAACAAAGTATGGATAACATTGCAAAGAATGGGAACTCCAGAACATTTAATTGTGATTATGAGGAACCTGGATATAGACCAAGAGCAGTTTTTCAAACAGAACAAGAGGATACTGAGTGGTTTAACAACAGTGAGATAACATCTTGACCCAGAAAAGCAAAATTCAACAAGAGCAAAAATAACAAATGCTGGCAAGGATGTGGAGAGATTGGTACTCTCATTCACTGCTGGTGGGAATGTAAAATGATACAACTACTGTGGAAAGCAATATGATGATTCCTTAAAATTTGGAATTAGAAATACCATTTGACCCACCTATTCCATTACTAGGTATATATCCTAAAGAAGTGAGAGCCAGGACAAGAACACATATATGCACACGCATGTTCATCGCAGCACTATTTACAATAGCAAAAAGATTGAAACAACTTATCCATCAACAGAAGAATGGATAAGCAAACTATGGTACATACACACAATGGAATACTATGCAACCCTAAAGAAAAATGTACAATCTGCAAAATACCACATAACATGGATGAACTTGGAGGACATTATGCTGAGTGAAATAAGTAAATCACAGAAGGACAAATAGTATATTAGTTCATTATTGTAAAATTCAAGGAAAGGTTTATATATGGAAGGAAATTTTCTTTGTTGGTTACCAGGGGTGAGAGGGGAGGGAAGGGTACACTGCTAGATAGATAGAGACACGTATTGATTTGGGTGAAGAGAAAGGCAATGTACCAAATGTGAGTGATCAACACAGTGACATTGGGGAACAGGAAGACATAGACAGGTGCAGAGGAGGTATAGACAACAAAGATAAACACTTTTGCACATACAATTCTGCATTGTCAATGATGGCAAACATTGATATGTGGGTGGATAGATAAGTATGTCTTTGCAGGGGAGTGTGCCCATGATCATGTATAAGGTTGGCAGACAATGTTTCTACAAGTATATTTGTATGTTCTGTAAAAATTCCCAGGTATATAGTTGTTGTTGTTGTTATGTGCCATCGAGTCAAACCCGACTCATAGCGACCCCTCCTTGGGTTTCTGAGGCAGTATCACTACGGAAGTAGGATTGCCCAAACTTCCTTCCGAGGAGTGGCTGGTGGGTTTGAACCACCAGCCATCTGGTTAGCAGGCATAGTGGCTACTATGCTACCAGAGCTCCCAGGTATATAGTAGAGCTGACAAAGGACAAGGCTGTAGTCACTTCTTGTTCACAGCCAGCTACCCAGAGGGAGTGAGTAGTTGGACCTGTGGGCTCAGGACCATGGTCGCAGGGGACATCAAAGTCAATTGGCATAACATATTACACAAAAACATTGTTCCTTCCCCATCTTACTTTGGTGAGTAGCTACTGGGATCTTAAAAGCTTGCAAGTGGCCATCTAGATGCAACAATGGGTCTCTCCTCATCAAGAGCAAAAAAGAATGAAGAAAACCAAAGATGCATGGAAACAATTAGTCCAAGTGACTGTTATACCATGTGATCCTCAGCCTATATGACTATGAGACCAGAAGAACTAGATGGAACCTGGCTACCACTGTCAACCACTCGGAGGGTGATCTGTGTAGGAGATCCTGCATAGAGTGGGAGAACGAGGTGGAGCAAAAAATCATTAAAAAAAAAAAGGGGGAGGGAGGCGGGCAAGATGGCATACTAGGCAGAAGGATTGCACAGACCCTCTTCAACAAAGAAAAGGGAAACCAATTAACACAGACACAGAAGATAATCGTGGACCCCTGAGCCTTGAAGGAAAGGATGAAGAATTGGACTAAACCCCAACTAGCAGAAGAATTTGCATGAAAATACCAAAAAAAAAGGAGACCTACGGAGCTGCAGTCTGACAGCAAACTGAGTGATCCTGACAATACAGGCGGCTCGGAGATACGCGACTGGTGG
>NW_006921724.1:2364809-2368460 GCF_000298275.1 Orycteropus afer afer
CATGAGACAAAGTGTATGTGAGCTGCTGTATGGGAAATGAATTTGCTCTGTAAACTTTCACCCAAATCACAATAAAACTTTTTTTTTTTTTTAAAGAAGATACTGAAAGGTTTAAATCAAGTAAGGTGTGTGTCAGGGTTGTATTTTTTCACCATACTTATTTAATTTGTATGCTGAGCAAATAATCTGAAAAGATGGACTATACAAAGAAGAAAGTGTTTTCAGGATTGGGGGAGATTATTAACAATCTGTGATATGCAAATGACACCACCTTGCTTGCTCAAAGTGATGAGGACTTGAAGCACTTACTGATGAAGATGAAAGACTACAGTCTTTAGTCTGGATTACATTTCAACATAAAGAAAACAAGAATCCTCACAACTGGAGCAATAAGTGACATCACCATAAATGGAGGAAAGATTGAAGTTGTTAGGGATTTCATTTCACTTGGATCCACAATCAACACCCATGGAAACAGCAGTCAAGAAATCAAATAATGTATTGCCTTGGACAAATCTGCAAAAGACATCTTTAAAGTGTTAAAGAACAAAGATGTCACTTTGAGGATTAAGGTTGCTTGACCCAAACCATCGTCTTTTCAATATTCTTATGTGCATGTAAAAGCTGGCCAGTGAATAAGGATGACTGAAGAAGAATTGATGTATTTGAATTGGGGTGTTGGTGAAGAATATTGACTATATCATGGACTGCTAGAAGAAGAAACAAATCGGTCTTGGGAGAAGTATAGCTGGAATTCTCTTTAAAAGCAAGAATGACCAGGCTCAGTTTCACATACTTGGGTCAAATTATCAGGAAAGATCAGTTCATGGAAAAGGATATCATGCTTGGTAAAATAAGGGGTTAGTGAAAAAGAGGAAGACCTTTGTTGAGATGGATTGACATAGTATCAATAGCAACAATGGGTCAAGCATAGCAATGATTATGAGGATGGCCCAGGACTGGGCAGTGTTTTTTTCTGATGTACATAGGGTTGTTATGAATTGGTTCAATGGCACCTAACAAAAACAACAACCTAGGAGGGAAGATCCTTACCTAGTAACTCAACACAGATGGGCTCAGGCCCCAGCACTTGGGAAGAACCAAGGATGACATCAGGAAATGGGGAGACATGTCACCCCGGCATGGTGAGGGGTCTGGGAAGGAAGTTTTGTGCATCTTCATGGAGATGGGAGAGGAGAGTGAGGAAAGGTGTTCCAGATACGATCATTCCTTCTCTCATGCCTTTGAGCAAGACAGCCTTTTTCTACACAATAATTATGAGCTAATTAAGGTTGCTAGATGACTCAAATAAAAGTAGCTCTGGTGGCACAGTGGTTGAGCATTTGATTGCTAATTGAAAGATTGGTGGTTCGAAACCAGTAGTTGCTTCATGGGAAAAGATATGGCAGTATGCTTCCATAAAAATATCAGCATTGGAAACCCAATAGCACAGTTCTACTCTATCCTATAGGATCACTCTGGATTAGAAACAGAATTGACAAAGGGGTTAAGTAGCTCAAATGGTTTACACTCAACAACTATCTTAAATGTTGGAAGTTTCAACTCACCCAGTGGTGCAGTGGAAGAAAGGCCTGGTGATCTGCTTCTGTAAAGATTACAGCCAAGAAAACAGTATGAAGTAACCGAGTTCTACTCTGTAACACATGGGGTCACTATGAACTGAAATTGGTTCAAAAACATTTTTGTAAAAATATAGGCTAAGTATGAGCTAATAGGCTAATATGCATAAATTCAGATAACTGTAGTTTAGAAGATTACACAACTTTGTGTGAAGAAATATTTTCATCTTATAAAAAAAGAATACCTTCCTCTGCCATTGAGTCAAGTCCAACTCATTGTGACTGCTATTGTGTTCTCAAGGCTGTAATCTTTACGGAAGTAGATCACCTCATCTTTCTTCCATGGAGCAGCTGGTGGATTTGAACCACCAACATTCTGGTTAGCAGCCAAATACTACCTGCTATGCCACTAGAGCTCCTTGTAAAAAAGAATAAACACCTATAATATATTTTTTTTTTTTCAAATTTTCCTCCAAATAACTTCTTTGTCTTTTTCTGGAACATCTACTAAATTTCTTATATGACATTCAGAAGCATTACATAAGATTCTTTACTTACATTCTTAAAAATGTTGGCATTCTGGTGGTGTAGTGGTTAAGGAATTTGGCTGCTACCCAGAAGGTTGCTGCTGAGTACCCATCAGCCACTTCATGAAAGAAAGATGAAACAATCTGCTTCTGTAAGGATTTACTTACAGCCTTGGAAACCCAGTAGGGGTTGCTGTGAGTCAGAAATGACTCAATGGCAGTGAGTTTTTAAATTTTTTTTTTAAAAAAAGTGTTTCAATTAGAATCTTTCTCCAAAGTTCTAAATTTCAAGGTAGTACTTTCACAGTAGATTTATTGTGGATTATATTTTAAAATTATAATTTTATTATTTTTTCCCAAAAAGTTCTATGAAAATATGGTTTTGAGCAAGAGAGGTACCCAAATATTTTCATCTGTTAAATCTTGGATGCTCCTAAGATGGCACCAAGAGGCACTAACAAATTTATCCCCAGTATTTGTAAGAAGATATCTATCTATATCTATCTATCTATCTATATCTTTGGAGCTCTGGTAGCATAGTGGCTAAGGCACTTAACTGCTAACCAGAAGGTTGGTGGTTCAAACCCACCAGCCACTCCTCAGAAGGAAGGTTGGGCAATCCTACTTCCATAGTGATACTGCCTCGAAAACCCAAGGAGGGGTCGCTATGAGTCAGGGCCGACTCGACAGCAAATAACAATAACAACATATCTTTAGATGTAGTTCTCAAGACAAGAAGAAGAAATTGGAAATGGAGCTTTGAACATGAACAAAAGGAACCCATTGCTGGAACAAACTGGGCTCTATTTCACTGATGTAGGGACTATTTCTGATGGTAGCTGGGCAGGGCATCAGCTGGCAGCATGCCAGAGCCCCCACTTACTCTACACTGGATCATAGGCAGGGAGGTCAGAGTGTGAGAAGTCCTCATTATACTGGGTAAAGGCCACTGGAAATCCACTTAAATAAAATGGACAAAAACTTCATGCTGAGTAGTGAAAAAAAGGTTTGATTTGAACTTCATCTTGAAAAATGACACAAAAACTAAAAAAACAAATTTATATTATCTTACACTGAACATAACTTTGGTTATAATCACAATGGTGGTCTGGTTCTTAGAAAAAAGGCAAGAATTAAGTGTTGACTATTTTTCATCTCAAACATAACAATTGTCATGAAGTTGGTTCAGGACTGGGCAATGTTCAATGCTCTTATATACGAGGTAGCCATGAGTGGGAGCTGACTTGATGGCACTAACAACAAACATGTCTGTGTTCTAATCCTTGGACCCTGTGAATATGTTACTTTATATGGTAAAGTTTGCATATCTAGCTAAGGTTAAGGATTTTGAGATTAAGAGATTACCTAGATTATCTGGTAATCCAACATAATCATGGGTCCTTATAAGAGGAAGGTAGGAGGGTAAGATGCCCCACTGGAGGCACTTACTCAGTTATGCCAAGAGATTTGGAAGACAGCTACCTGGCCAACTGACTGGAAGAGATCCATATTTGTGCCCATTCCAAAGAAAGGTGATCCCACAG
>NW_006921724.1:2369725-2383887 GCF_000298275.1 Orycteropus afer afer
GATTTGTTTTAATTGTCTTCAACTTCAGGTTGAACTTGCATATGAGCAGTTGATTGTCTGTTCCACAATCAGCTCCTGGCCTTGTTTTGGCTGAAGATACTGAACTTCTCCATTGCCTCTTGCCACAGATGTAGTCAATCTGATTCCTGTGTACTCCATCTGGTGAAGTCCACATTTATAGCTGTTGCTTATGTTGTTGAAAAAAGGTATTTGCAATGAGTAAGTCACTGGTCTTGTAAAGTTCTCTCATTCAATCTCCGGCATTATTTCTATCACCAAGGCCATATTTTCCAATTACTAGTAACTCTGCTTTGTTTCCAACTTTTGCATTCCAGTCACCAGTGATAATCAACACATTTTGATTGCATGTTGGGTCAATTTCAGACTTCAGAAGTTGGTAGAAATCTTCAGTTTTCTCATCTTTGGCTTTGGTAGTTGGTGCATAGATTTGAATTAGTATTAACTGGTCTTTCTTGGAAGCACATGGATATTATCCTATCACTGACAGAACTGTACTTCAGGGAAGATTTAGAAATAGGCTTTGTGATGATGAATGCCACAACTTTCCTCCTCAATTTGTCATTCCCAGCATAGTAGATCATATGGTTGTCTGATTCAAAATGGCCCAAACCAGTCCATTTCAGCTCAGACATTGATCTTTATGTGTTCCACTTCATTTTTGACAACTTCCAATTTTCCTAGATTCATATTTCCTGCATTCCAAGTTCCAATTATTAATAGATGTTTGCATCTGTTTCTACTCATTTTTAGTAATTTTTAAATTATCTTCACCAAAATTATACCTGCATGTGATATTAATGATATGGTTCTATAATTTCCACATTCTGTCTGATCACCTTTCTTTGTAATGGGCACCAATAATGGATCTCTTACAGTCAGTTAGCCAGGTAACTGTCATTCAAACTTCTAGGCATAAATGGGTATGTGCCTCCAGTTTTGCATTCCCTTGTTGAAACATATCAATGAACATTCAGCCAATTCCTAGAGACTTGTTTCTCACCAGTGCCTTCAGTGCTGCTTATACTTCCTCCTTCAATACAATCAATTCTTGATCATATGCTACCTCCTGAAATGGTTGAGCTTTGACCAATTCTTTTTAGTACAGTGATTCTGTGAATACATACCTTTCACCTTCTTTTGATGCTTTCTGTATCATTCAAGGGAGCTCTGGTAGTGTAGTGCCTAAGGCACTTGACTGCTAACCAGAAGGCTGGCGGTTCAAACCCACCAGCCACCCCTCGGAAGGAAGATGGGGCAATCTACTTCTGTAGTGATACTGCCTCAGAAACTCAAGGAGGGGTTGCTATGAGTCGGATCTGACATGAGGGCACATAACAACAACAACAGCATCATTCAAACTCGAGGCTTGAAGTTATTCTTCATTTCTTTAAGCTTGAGATATGCTAAACATGTTGTTCTTTTTTGGTTTTCTAACTCCAGGTCTTTGCATATTGCATTGTAATACTTTATTTTGTCTTCTCAGGCACACTTTGAAATCTTCTCTTCAGTTTTTTTATTTCATCATTTCTTCCATTTAATTTAGTCACTCTCCATTCAAGAGCAAGTTTCAGAGTCTCTTCTGACATCTGTTTTGGTATTTTCTTCCTTTTTTGTCTTTTTAATGACTTTTTCTTTCTCTATGTATAATATTCTTAATGTCATCCCACAACTTGTCTGGTCCTCAGTCACTGGTGTTCAGTGAGTCAAATCTGTTGTTCAGATGGTCTCTAAATTCAGGTGGGATGTAATGAAGATCATATTTTGGCTCTTGTGGATTTATTTTAATTTCTTTCACCTTCTACTTAAACTTGCATATCACCAATATGTTCCACAATCAGGTCCTGGCCTTGTCTGACTGATGATATTGAGCCTCTTCATCACCTCTTTCCACAGATGTTGTCAATTTGATTTTTGTGCATTCCATATGGCCAGGTCAATGTCTATAGTCACCATTTACGTTGTTGAGAAAGGTATTTGGGATGAATAAATCATTGGTCTTCCAAAATTATATCGTGTGGTCTCCTGCATCATTTCTTTCACCAGGGCCATATTTTCCAACTACCAATACTTCTTTGTTTCCAACTTTAGTATTCCAATCACTAGTAATTTTCAGTATATCTTGATTGCATGTTTGGTCAATTGCAGACTGTGGAAGTTGGTAAAAATAATCTTCAATTTCTTCATCTTCAGCTTTGGTGGTTGGTGTGTAAATTTGAATAATAATAGTATTAATTTGTCTTCCTTGTAGATGTATGGGTATTATCCTATCATTGACAGCATTGTGCTTCAGGATAGATTGTGAAATATTCTTTTTGATGATAAATGTAATGCCATTCCTCTTCAATTTGCCATTCCTAGCATAGCTGACCATATGATTGTGTGATTCAAAATGGCCAATATCAGTCCATTTCAGCTCACTAATACCTAGGATATAGATCTTCAGTAGTTCCACTTCATTTCCGATGACTTCCAATTTTCCTTAATTCATACTTCATATATTCCATATTCTGATTAATGTATGTTTGCACAAATTTCTTCTCATTTTGAGTCATACCACATCAGAAATAATGATTCCAAAAGCTTTATTCCATCTATATCGTTAATGTCAACTCAACTTTGAGGAGGCAGCTCTTCCCCAGTTCTATTTTGAGTGCCTTCCAACCCGAGGGGCTCATTTTCCAGCACTATAGCAGACAATGTTTCACTGATATTCATAAAGCTTTCTACTAATGTTATCAGATAATGTTTCACTGATCTTCATAAGGTTTACAGTGGCCAATTTTTTCAGAAGTGGATGGCCCTGTCTTTCTTCCTGGTCTGTTTTAGTCTGGAAGCTCCACTGGAACCTGTCCACCCTGGATGATCCTACTGGTATTTGAAATACTGGTGGCATGGCTTCTAGCATCACAGCAACACACATGCCACCACAGTATAACTAACTGACAGATGAGTGGTAGGTAGAGCTGTAATACATCTGTACTAGTTTCGTGTTGCTGCTGTAATAGCTTATTACTACAACCCAAGTGGTTGAAACAATACACATAAAAGCATTTTTAGACATCCTTCCAAAAAAGAATTTTTAAATCATTTAGAGGTGGTCTAATGCCTAAGGCATTTGACTGCTAACTAGAAGGCTGGCAGTTCAAACCCCCCCAGGCCCCTCCCTGGAAGGAAGGTTGGGCAATCTACTTCTGTAGTGATATTGCCTCAGAAACTCAATGAGGGGTCACTGTGAGTTGGATCCAACTCAATGGCAGTGAGTTTGGTTTTCTTATGACACCATGGCAAGAAAGACTTGCTCAGAAACAAACCAAGAGAAGTGTTTGCAGTAATAAAGAACAAATTCAACACTGCAGTAATAAAAATTGCGTGTGAAGACACTAGAATCTGTCCCTTTTCCCAGAGAACACTCAGACAGACCTCCATCTCCTGACTTGTTTTACCCAAGTGTCTAGGCAGGGCTTGCAACAATATCAGACTCAGTATGGATTCTGAAGACTTTTTGAGGATGCAGAGTTTCAAATAGGTGACTTTTAAGCTCACTGTTGTCATAGCATGGGGAGCTTGTCAAGCTCTAAGCATTTGATAATTATATTGGAAATGTATTTTTCTCTCCAGGGCCAGCTGGAAGAGCAGGAATGTGATGGGGAGCAAAATATCAACACATAACCCCGCCAGATTCTGTCCTTCTATCTGCCACAGAGCAGCTGACATCCAATAGGCTGTGAAGTTTAATTTCCCATTTTAGTGCTTTCCTTCAGGCAGCAATTCTGGCTGTGAATCCTTGGCCTCCAATGCATGCTTCCTCTAACACAGCATTTGAATGATTCTGAAATGTACTTAGTAGAACAAGAATCATTCTACCATAGCCGTAAGTTTTTGGTGACACCAAGACATGCATAGTCACCAGAGATTCATGGTTATGTCAGTCTTCATGAATGGTAATAATAACATTTGTCATAATCCCCGCTATTCTAATTGGCTTACAATCAGTACAATGGAAGCAGTAGTCAAGATATCAAAAGACATATTGCATTGGGCAAATGTGCTGCAAAAGGCCTTGTTAAGTGCTGAAGGGCAAAGATGTCTCTTTGAAGACTAAGGTGCAACAAACCCAAGCCATGGTATTTTCAATCACCTCTTATGTATGTGAGAGCTGGACAATGAATAAGGAAGACTGAAGAAGAGTTGATACTTTTGAATTGTGGTGTTAGCAAAGAATACAGAGAGTACCATGGACTGCTAAAAGGATCAACAAATCTGTCATGGAAGAAGTGCAGCTGGAATGCTCCTTGGAAATGAGAATGGCCAGACTTCATCTGATCCACTTTGGTCATGTTGTCAGAAGGGACCATTCCCTGGAAAAAGATATCATGCTTGGTAAAGTGGAGAGTAAATGAAAAAGGGGAAGGCCTTCAACAAGATGGATTCACACTGTGGCTGCAACAATGTGCCCAGGTGTAGCAGGGATCATGAGGCTGGCACAGGACTGGGAAGAGTTCTGTTCTGTTGTACATAGGGTCACTATGAGTCAGAGTTGACTTGATGGAACCTAACAACAACAACAACATTTATATGAAATGTCAAGGATAAGAAAATCCAGTCCATAGAGGCAAAAAAATAGATTATTGTTTACTAGAAGGCTGGGGGAAGAGGAAAATGGAGAAGAAATTGCTAATGAGTTATGGTTTTTTTTTTTAGGATGATGAAAATGTTCTGGAATGAAATAGTAATGATGATTGCATCATTATTCAATCATCTGTGACTATGCTAAAAACCATTGAATTGTACACTTTAAATGAATGAATTGCATAGTACATGAATTATATCTCAATAAAAAAATAATTGTATGGTGAAAAAAAAATCACTTCTGCGGAGTGGTACTAGGTTCTAAGTTGATTCTGTGCTTCAGATTGAAGTGTTAACAAGTATTTTATTTTTATTTTAAATAAATAGAATGGTGATTAAAGAAAAAAAAATCTTGTGAATCTCATGACCCCTTTTGTCTCCGACCTCTCTGCTGAAGTTTGGTGGTCATGCATCACGCCAGAGCACACGAGGTTAAAAGTCTGCTGCTGCCCTTTGCACTCTGAATTTTAATCATGTGTTGTTTGAACCTGTCTCTCTGACCACAAGTGCTTGGTGACTTTAATCACTGCTGTATCATCTGGCTCGATATCTGGCACACAGAGGTCCAAACCCATTTGCTGAAGAATAAATTTTCTACTTCCTCATGACACTTCATAGCTGAGATAGAAGAAAACCCCAGCAACTGGATGATAAAAAATTGAAATGTTAGTCCTTGTTTCCAAAGTTAGAAATCCAGAGAGAGATGTAATGGTTTACCCTAAGTTGTAAGCACAGTAGGGAACTTAGAATTTAATTCAGATCTTCCAACTATTAGTTCATGAAAATAGATACAGATGAGAAATGAGCCTGATCAAGAGCCTGATAAAAGTCATGCTCTGGGCATGTGGCCTCATTTTATTTTCAACAACTCTGTGCTGTGAGTAGTCTATTCATATTCCTACAAATTAGACAATTAATACCAACACAGAGAGCTTGGAGACCATGTCTAAGATCACTTTTTAAATGACAAAGCCAGCATTCAAATCCAGATCTCTATGATTTCAAGTCCTTGCTTTCCCTCATTTTGCTAAGGGAATCTATAAATCTATAGATTAAACCTTTAGGAGGGCCTTTCAAATTAATTTGGAAAATGATCTGGATTTACTTACCTAATAAACACAAGTTTTGAATGAAAAATTCAATACTCCCTTTTCTAGTGACAGATTACAATGACTTTGGTGTAAATTCACAAATGTATAATTTTTCTATGATTAATAGAATGAAAACAATATTTTATATATGCAGTACATTTTCTCTTTTGAGAGTAAAAAGTTGCTAAGATGAATAATAGAACCAATTAATGAAACATGAAGAACTAAACCTCAATTTTAACTAAAGAGTTTTTTGTATCTAATTTTTGCAAGTGAAGTGGTTGAGCACAAGTATTTTGTTTAGTTGGCATTTACAAGCATTTCTGTAAAAACATATGAGATATTTATAGTTATATAGTTTTATTCCACCATTTGTCTGATAGTTTGTTGTATTGTAGTGGCTTGCATTTTGCTGTAATGCTAGTAGCTATGCCACCAGTATTTCAAATACCAGCAGAGTTACCCAAGGTGGACAGGATTCAGTGGAGCTTCCAGAATAAGATAGATGGGGAAGAAGGATCTAATGATCTATTTCTGAAAAAGTTGGCCAGTGAAAACATTATTGATAACAGCAGAATGTTGTCAGATACAGTTCCGGAAGATGAGCCTCTCAGGTTGAAAGGCACTCAAAATATGACTGGGAAAGAGCAACCTCATTACAGAGAGTCAACCTTAATGATATTGCTGGACTAAACTTTTCGGGACTGTCATTTGCTAATGTAGTGACTCAAAATGAGAAGAAACAGCTGTAAATATTCATTAATAATCAGATCATGGAATGTATTTAGCATGTGAATCAAAGAAAATTGGAAGTCATTGGAAATGAAATGGAACACTTGAAGATTAATATCTTAGGCATTAGTGAGCTGAAATGCACTGGTATCAGCCATTTTGAATAAGACTCATATGGTCTACCATGCCAGGAATGACAAATTGGAGAGTAATGGCATCATTTTCATCATCATAAAGAACATTTCAAGATCTTTCCTCAAGTACAATGCTTTTAGGGATAGGATATTACCCATATGGCTGCAAGGAAGACCAGTTAATATGACAATTATTCAAATTTACTTACCAATCACTAATGTCAAAAATGAACAAATTGATAATTTTTAACAACTTCTGCAGTCTGAAGTCAGTCAATCATGCAACCAAGATACACTGATAATTACCAATGATAGGAATGTGAAAGTTGGAAACAAAGAAGAATCAGTAGTTAGAATATATGGCCTTGCTGATAGAAATGACACCAGAGATCTCATGATAGAATTTTGCAAGACCAACAACTTACTCATTGCAAATATCTTTTTTTAACAACATAAACAGTAACTATAGACATGGACCTTACTGAATGTAATTATGGGAATCAAAGTGATGACCTCTATGGAAAGAGACAATAAGAGAAGCTCAATATTATCAGTAAAACAAGGCTGGGACCAATGGTGAAACAGACCATCAATTGCTCATTTGCAAGTTCAAGTTGAAACTTAAGAAAATTAAAACAAGTCTGTGAAAGCCAAAATACAACCTTGAGTATATCTCACCTGAATTTAGAAACCTTCTCAAGAATAGATTTGGTGCATTGAATATCAATGACTGAAATGCAGACAAATTGTGGGATGACATTACGAACATCATACATGAACAAAGCAAAAGGTCATAAAAGAAAAGAAAGGAAAAAAAAAAAAAAAAAGACCAAAATGTCAGAATAGACTCTGAAACTTGCTGTTGAATATGTTGTTATGTGCCATTGAGTCAGACCCATCTCACAGCGACCCCTCTTTGGGTTGCCAAGGCAGTATCACTACGGAAGTAGATTGCCCAACCTTCCTTCCGAGGAGTGGCTGGTGGGTTTGAACCACCAGCCTTCTGGTTAGCAGTCAAGTGCTTTAGGCACTATGCTATGAGAGCTCCCACTGTTGAATATAGAGCTCTGGTAGCATAGTGGCTGAGACACTTGCCTGCTAACCAGATGGGTGGTGGTCTCGGAAACCCAAGGAGGGGTCGCTATGAGTTGGGGCTGACTCGACGGCACATAACAACAACAACACAACAAAGTGAAAGGAAGAAATGATGAAGTAAAAGATCTGAACAGAAGATTTGAAAAGGCAGCTCAAGAAGACAAAGTAAAATACTATATTGAAATGTGCAAAGACCTGGGGGTTAGAAAACCAAAAGGGAAGAACATGCTTGATATTTCTCAAGATGAAAAAACTGAAGAAAAAATTCAAGCTTCAAGTTGCAATATTGAAGGATTCTATGGGCAAAATATTGAACAATGCAGGAAGTATCAAAAGAAGATGGAAGGAATATGCAGAGTCACTGTACCAAAAAGACCTGGTCAATGGTCAACCATTTCAGGAGGTAGTGTATGATCAACAACCAATGGTATTAAAAGAAGAAGTCCAAGCTGCACTGAATACATTGATGAAAAACAAGGCTTCAGAAATTAATGGAATACCTATTGAGATGTTTCATCAAATGGATGCAATGGTCGAAGCACTCAGTCATCTATGCCAAGAAATTTGGAAGACAACTACCTGGCCAACTGACAAGAAGCTATCCATATTTGTGCCAATTCCAAAGAAAAATGACAGAACAGAATGCAGAACTTATTGAACCATATCATTAATATCACACACAAGTAAAATTTTGCTGAAAATAATCCAAAATTATTTTCAGCAGTACATTGACAGAGAACTGCTACAAATGCAAGCTGAATTCAGAAGACGATGTAGTATAAGATGTCAGATGTCAGATACATCTTCGCTGAAAGCAGAGAACACTGGAAAGTTGTTTACCTGTGTTTCATTGACCGTGCACAAACATTTAACTATGTGGACCATAACAAATTATGAGTAATGTTGTAAGAAATGGGAATTCCAGAACACTTAATTATGCTTCTGTAGAACCTGTAAATAGACAAAGAGGAATTCATTCAAAGAAAGCAGGGGATACTGCGTGGCTTAAAATCAGGAAAGGTGTGCATCAGGGTTGTATCCTTTCACCATACTTATTCAATGAGTATGCTGAGCAAATAATCTGAGAAGTTGGACAATATGAAAAAGAATGAGGCATCAGGATTGAAGAAAGACTCATTACAACCTGTGATATGCAGATAACACAACTTTGTTTGCTGAAAGTGAAGATGATTTGAAGCACTTACTGATGAAGATCAAAGACTACAGCTTTCAGTATGGATTACATCTCAACATAAAGAAAACAAAAATCTTCACAATTGGACCAATAAACAATATTGTGATAAAAGGAGAAAAGATTGAAGTTGTCAAGGATTTCATTTCACTTGGATCCATAATCAATGTTTTTGGAAGCAGTAGTCAAGAAATAAAACAACGTATTGCATTGGACAAATCTTCTGAAAAAGATGACTTTAAAGTGTTAAAGAGCAAAGATGTCACTTTAAAGACTAAGGTGCACCTTGCCCAAGCCACAGTATTTTCAGTTGTATAACATGCATGCAAAAGCTGGAAAATGAATAAGGAAGACTGAAGAAAATTGATGACTTTGCATTATGGTGTTAAAGAAGAATATTGAATATACTATGGCCTACTCCAGAAATTGACAGAATACTCATTGAGATGTCCCAACAAATGGATGTTGTGTTGGAAGCACTTACTTGTCTATGTCAAGAAATTTGGAAGACAGCTACCTAGCCAACTGACTGGAAGAGATCCATATTTGTATCCATTCCAAAAAAAAGGTGATCTAACAGAATATGGAAACTATTAAACAATATAATAAATATCACATATAAGTAAAATCTTGTTGAAGATAATTAAAAAACAATTACAGCAGTATATTGACGGGGAACTTCCAGAAATGCAAGCTGGATTCAGAAGAGCATGTGGAATAAGGGATATCATTGCTGATGTCAGAAGGATCTTAACTGAAAGCAAAGAATACTAAAGATATTTACTTGTGTTTTATTGACTATGCAAAAGCATTTGACTATGCGGATCATAACAAATTATGGATAACATTGCAAAGAATGAGAATTCCAGAACATTTAATTGTGCTCATGAAGAACCTGTACATAAACCAGGAGGCTGTCGTTTGAACAGAACAAGAGGATACTGCATGATTTAAAATCAGGAACAGAGTGCATCAGGGTTGTATCCTTTCACCATACTTATTCAATCTGTATGCTGAGCAAATAATCTGAGAATCTAGACTATATGAAGAAGTACATGGCATCAGGATTGGAGGAAGGGTCATTAACAATCTTCAATATGCAGATGACACAACTTTGCTTGCTCAAAGTGAAGATGACTTGAAGTACTTACTGATGACGATTAAAGACTTCAGTCTGCAGTATGGATTACATCTCAACATAAAGAAAGCAAAATTCCTCACAACTGGACCTATAAGTAGCATCATGATAAGTGGAGAAAAGATTGAAGTTGTCAAAGATTTCATATTACTTGGTTCCACAATCATCACCAACGGAAGTAGCAGTCAAGAAGTTAGATGATGTACTGCACTGGGCAAATCTGCTGCAAAAGACCTCTTTGAAATGTTGAAGAACAAAGATGTCTCTTTGAAGACTAAGGTGTACCTAACCCAAGCCATGGTATTTCCAATTGCCTCATATCCATGTGAAAACTGGACAATGAATAAGGAAGACCGAAGAAGAGTTGGTGTTTTTGAGTTGTATTGGCGAAGACTACTCAAAGTACCATGGACTGCCAGAAGAACAACAACAAAAAAATCTGTCCTGGAGGAAGTGCAGCTGAAATGCTCTTTGGAAGTGAGAATAGCTAGACTTCATCTCACCTACTTTGGTCATGTTGTAAGGAGGGACCATTCCTTGGAGAAGGATATCATGCTTGGTAAAGTGAAAGGTCAGCAAAAAAGGGGAAGTCCCTCAATGAGATGGATTGACACAGTGGCTGCAATGATGGGCTCAGGTATAGCAAGGATTGTGAGGCTGGTGCAGGACAGGATAGTGCTTTGTTCTGTTGTACATGGGGTCACTATGAGTCAGAGCCTACTTGATAGGACCTAAGAATAACAACAAGGCCTGCTAGAAGAATGAACAAATATATCTTGGAAGTATAGCCAGAATGCTCCTTAGAAACATAGACTTTGTATTATTATTGGGAGAGACTCGTCCAGGAGAAGGACATCATGCTTGTTAAAGCAGAGGGTCAACAAAAAAGTGGGAGACCCTCAATGAGATGAATTGCCATAGTGGCTGCAACTATGGACTCAAACACAGCAACAATCGTGGGGACGGTGCCGGACTAGGCAGTGTTTCTTTTGTTGTACATAGGGTCACTATGAGTCGAAAGTGACTCCATGACATTTAACAAGAACATTATTTTATTGGAATCCCTGGGTGCTGCAATATGTTAACATGCTCAGGTATTAACCAGAAGGTTGGCAGTTTGAGTCAAACCAAAAGTTCCCAGTAAGAAAGCTCTGGTGATCGACTTCCAAAGGACCAGCCATTGAAAACCCTGTGGGAAACAATTGTACTCTGACATACATGGGGTTGTCATAAGTTGGGGTCAAATCAATGGCTACTGGTTATTGTTGCAGTATATTGGGAGTAATAAATGGCAATAACTTTTAACAGATGTTTTCTTTTTCAGTATAATTTCTTTAAAAATATTTTATAACAAGTTAGAAAGATTGTTTTCTATTTCCTTGCCTCATTTTTCCAGGAAATCTTTATGAAGTTTGGCTTATCTTAAAGTTGGTAATTTACCTGTGCACTTGGAGATAGCTTTTAACATTTAATGATGTATACTTATCCTATGTATCAGGAGCCTTGAGTCTAATTAAGCTAATGCTTATAATCTTTGGAAAAATTACTTTCATTAGAGCGATCGCTGATGTAACTGGGGATTATTTTCTCCATTTCCCCATGGCCTTGGATAATATGAATGGAAAGCTATCTGCCATAATTACATTCAGCTAGGAAAAAGAAATGCAACAGTTTAGACCTGTGGAGTGTTTCTCAAACCTAAAAGTCACATGGTGCCCAGAGGTCAAAGATTTGGGGTCTTTATGTGAGAAATACAATGACAGTCCATTGAAGAAAATACTCATTTGACCAAGTGGTTTTTCATTCTGCAGACTCAGGGCCCCACAGGAAGAATTGGTTGAGTCTTCGCATCTCTATTCTAACTAACTAGAAGATGTGCCAGCCCCAGATCAACCCAGACCTTGCAGGGTCTTGAGACATCCAAGTAGTCAAGAGCAGCACCCGCCTCCTCTGCAGACTTCACCTCCCAGGTAAGGTCAGGGCCTAGGGACCTACTGCAGGCAGAGGGTTTAAGCTGGTGGAGGTCATGTAT
The DNA here is from genome assembly GCF_000298275.1 of Orycteropus afer afer. Classification (NCBI taxonomy): domain Eukaryota; kingdom Metazoa; phylum Chordata; class Mammalia; order Tubulidentata; family Orycteropodidae; genus Orycteropus; species Orycteropus afer. The sequence goes on from NW_006921724.1 coordinate 2,381,790, forward strand.
TGGGATGCTGTCAGCCATGTATGGTCCAATTTGTGATTCCATTTTGGAAAAATCTTTCTCTGTAAAATTCAAGGTCATAACATATTTGCTACACGGTTAAGATTAGCCTGAATTCCATGAATCATTCCATGAATGAATGAATAAACAGCTGCATGCTAGTGAGATGACCCTTAGAACATATTTTAACAAACTATCTACTAAAATCTAGGGCATTTTGTTAAAAGTGGTAATCATAACATTATGCAAGACTTCAAATGGATTGTTCCTTTTAAGTTAGCTTTACTGTGCTATTCTGAAGAGGGACCTAAAGAACCAAAATTTGCCTTACACAAAAGTCCTAAGAAAGAGTAACAACAAAAGGTTAGACCGACTTGAAAACTCAAGTGGACACCTCAGTAGCCATCCACTGCCTTATCCCTGAAATTCACTTTATGGAATTATGCCAGCCTTGGTTGCACTTTTAAAAAGATGGCAGCTAATCTTTCAATGATGCAATTGGCTTTTCCTTGTTAAAAATCAAATTTAATAATATCACTCTGCTTTGTGCCCTAACGATCTAAAATGTTAAAATAGCAAGATGATGCTTCAAGGGCTAAGATCATTCAACTCTCCAAGCTCCTGTTGACTAATGTTGAAGGTGTGAGCACTTGGAAAGAAAAGACTCCCTGATCCCTGGGATAAAAGAACTGGACATACAAGTCCATTGCCTCTGCAAGACTCAAAGCCCCTGTGCTCTCTTGGGGCGTCCTTCCAAAACAGTCTTGATTTCTTCCTTTTCTTTGTCTGTAATTTCTACATCATTCTCTCTCTTTTTAAAAAAGATATTATAATCCTTAAACAGAAAAATTATTGTAATTTTTCTCCGATTATAAAGATAATGCAAACTCATTTAGAAAATTCAAGCAATACAGAAAAAAATGTAAAATGTGAAAAATTTTAGTGTATCTAGGGTTTGGGATATTCATCCAATTTTATTTCCTCTTCCTTCTGGAGACCCAGCTGTACTGATATCCCAGTCTCCCTTGTTAGGTAGGTGGGCATCAGGAGGAGGCGTGTACTATTTCTGAGCCTGGCACACTAACAGCCTCCCTTATGATGCTAAATAGTCTTTCTTTCTTCTCACATCTGACTGGAAAGGAGAGGTCCCCCAAAATGATTTTGAGAGCCACACATGGAAGTGGCACAGTACAAAATGGCAGGAGCCTGGATTCCCCTGTCCTAGTTACCTAATATTGCTGAAACAGAAATACCACTGGTGGGTGGCTTGAAAGAACAGAAATTTATTTTCTCACAGTTCAAGAGGCTAGAAGTTTGGGCACTGGCTTTGGGGAAGGCTCACTCATTGTAAGATTCTTGTCTCATCCTCTTTAGCCTGTGTTGCTTGATTTCTTGAGAATCCTCACAAGTGTTTCTACCTTTCCCATTTTGTGCTCACTTGTCTCTGTGCCTAATCTTCTCTTTTTATATCTCAAAACTGATTAAGTTTAAGTCATACCTTTCAATGATATGACCTCACTAACATCAGAAAGAAATCCCTGTTTTCAAATGGGATTATATTCAGAGGTATAGGGGTTGGGATTTATACCACATATATTTTGAGGACATTATTTAATCCATAACACCTCCCATAACGATCCACCCCCATCATGTGGAATTTACATGAGTGAGAAAAAAACTCCTGTGATATTGGGTCAGTATATGCTTCAGTTTTTTTTTTTTTTTTTTTTTACTACGATAGCATAGGCTATCCTACCCTGAGTAGTATAATATCTTATCACCAGAGGTAACAACATAGCAATTTAGTGAATATAATTCTAAATCTCTCTATGAATAACTCCTATGCATGCACACTTACACACATGCATGTGCACATGCAAACACAACACAACTTTTTCCCAAGTAGGACTGTATTATACAGGATACTTTTTTCACTCAAGCATATTTGATGTAGATATTTCCATAATCTTATGCTCATTATTTATTTATTTATTTTTAAATTGTGATTTGGGTGAAGATTTACAAAGCAAATTCACTTTCTATACAGCAGTTCACATATACTTTGTCTCATGTCATTGACCACAGTTTACCACAATGCAAC